>NC_082604.1:437500-617500 GCF_030936135.1 Gavia stellata | reverse complement strand
CATCTTCATCTTCTTCATCTCTATCTTCTTCTGTATCTTCTTCTTTCGCTTCTCTTCTTCTGGTTCTCTTTCTTCTTCTTCTCTATCTTCTTTTCTATCTTCATCATCTTCTTCTCTTCTTATTTTCTATCTTCTTCTCTTCTTCTTCTCTATCTTCTTATCTTCTTCTCTATCATCTTCTTCATTTTCATCTTCTTCGTCTTCATCTTCTTCTTCCTCTCTATCTTTTCTAAAATCTTCTTCTTCATTTTCATCTTCTTCATCTTCTCTGTCCTCTTCTTCTCTATCTTCTTTTCTATCTTCATCACCTTCTTCTCTTCTTATTTTCTATCTTATTCTTTTCTTCTTCTCTTCTTCTTCTCTATCTTATCTTCTTCTCTATCATCTTCTTCATTTTCATCTTCTTTGTCGTCATCTTCTTCTTCTTCTTCTCTATCTTTTCTAAATTCTTCTTCATTTTCATGTTCTTCATTTTCTCTATCTTCTTCTCTATCTTCTTTTCTATCTTCATCATCAACTTCATCTTCTTCTTCTCTTCTTATTTTCTATCTTCTTCTTCTCTTCTTCTCTTCTTCTTCTCTATCTTCTTATCTTCTTCTCTGTCTTCTTCTTCATTTTCATCTTCTTCGTCTTCATCTTCTTCTTCTTCTTCATCTCTATCTTCTTCTTCATCTTATTCCGCTTCTCTATCTTCTTCTTCTTCTTCTTCCGCTTCTCTATCTTCTTCTTCTACTTCTTTAACAGCTTCTTCTTCATCTTCTTCTTCTTCTCTATCTTCTTCTTTTCTATCTTTTCTAAGTTCTTCTTCTTCATTTTCATCTTCTTCATCTTCATCTTCTCTATCTTCTTCTTCTCTATCTTCTTTTCTATCTTCATCATCAACTTCATCTTCTTCTCTTATTATTTTCTATCTTCTTCTCTTCTTCTTCTCTATCTTCTTATCTTCTTCTCTATCTTCTTCATTTTCATCTTCTTCGTCTTCATCTTCATCTTCTTCATCTCTATCTTCTTCTTCTCTATCTTCTTCTTTCGCTTCTCTTCTTCTGCTTCTCTATATTCTTCTTCAATTTCATCTTCTTCATCTTCATCTTTTTCATCTTCTTCTCTATTTTCTTCTTCTTTTCTATCTTCTTCTTCTTGTTCTTCGTCTTCTTCTTCTTCTCCTTCTTCATCTTCTTCTTCTCTATCTTCTTATGTTCTTCTCTATCTTCTTCTTCATTTTCATCTTCTTCATCTTCTTCTTCTTCATCTCTATCTTCTTCTTCTCTATCTTCTTCTTCTTCTTCTTCTCTATCTTCTTCTTCTTCTTCTTCTTCCGCTTCTCTATCTTCTTCTTCTTCTTCTTCTTCTCTAACTTCTTCTTATTATTCATATTCTTCACCTTCATCTTCTCTATCTTCTCCTTCTTCTTCTTCTCTAACTTCTTCTTCTTTGTCTTGTCTATCCTCTTCTTCTTCTTCTTCCGCTTCTTCTTCTTCTTTATCTTCTTCTTCTACTTCTTCTTCGTCTTCTTCATCTTTATCTTCTTCTTCTTTATCTTCTCCTTCTCTATCTTCTTCCTCTCTATCTTGTTCTTCTTATCTTCTTCTTCTTCTTCTCTATATTCTTCTTCTTCATCTTCTTCTTCTTCTTCATCTTCTCCATCTCTCTCTTCTTCTTCTCTCTCTTCTTCTTCTCTCTCTTCTTCATCTCTATCTTCTTCTTTTTCTATTTCTTCTCTATCTTCTTCTTCATCTTCTTCTTCATCATCTTCTTCAACATCTTCATCTTCTTCATCTCTATCTTCTTCTTTTTCTTCTTCATCTTCATCATCTTCTTCATCTCTACCTTCTTCTTTTTCTTCTTCATCTTCATCATCTTCTTCATCTCTACCTTCTTCTCTGTCTTCTTCTCTATCTTCTTCTTCTCTATCTTCTTTTTCTGTTCTATCATCTTCTTCGCTATCATCTTCTCTTCTTCTTCTGCTTCATCTTCAGCTTCATCTTCTTCATCTTCTTGTTCTCTCTCTTCTTCTCTCTCTTCTTCTTCTCTATCTTCTTCTCTGTCTTATCTTTCTTCTTCTTCTTCTTCTTCTTCTGCTTCTCTTTCTTCTTCTTCTTCTTCTTCTGCTTCTCTTTCTTCTTCTTCTTCTTGTTTTTCTTCTTCTTCTCTATCTTATTCTTCTCTATCATCTTCTATTATCTTCTTCTTCATCTTCTTCTCTATCTTATTCTTTTCTATCATCTTCTATTATCTTCTTCTTCTTCTTTTTCTTCATCTTCTTCTTCTCTATTTTATTCTTCTACTATCATCATCTTCTCTATCTTATTCTCTATCTTCTTCACCTTCTTTTCTGTTTTTCGTCTTCTTCTCTTTCTTCTTTATCTTCTTTTTCTTCTCTATCTTCTTCTTCTCTATCTTCTCCTTCTCCTTCTCCTTCTTCTTCCTCGTCTTCTTCCTCATCTTCTTCTTCTCTAACTTCTTCTTCTTCTTCTCTACCTTCTTCTTCTTCTTCCGCTTCTTCTCATTCTTGTTCTTTTTCTTCATCTTCTTCTTCTTCTCTATCTTCTTCTTCTTCTCTAAAAACTTCATCTTCTTTTTTTCCTCTATCTTCTTCTTCTTCATATTCTTCACCTTCATCTTCTTCTCTTTCTTCTTCTTCTTCTTATCTTCTTTTCTTCTTTTTCTTCTTCTTCTTCCGCTTCTTTATCTTCTTCTTCTTCTCCTTCTTCTTCTTCTTCTCTATGTTCTTCTTGTTCTTCTTCTTCTTCTCTATCTTCTTCTCTATCTTCTTCTTTTTATTCTTCTTCTCTATCTTCTTCTTCTTGTTCTTCTTCTCTGTCTTCTTCTTCGTTTTCTCTATCTTCCCTATCTTCTTCTTCCGCTTCTCCTTCTTTTTATTCTGCCGCTTCTCCTTCTGCTTCTTCTTCTGTTTTTTCTTCTTCTTCTTCATCTTCTTCTGCTTCTCTATCTTCTTCTTCTCTATCTTTTCTAACTACTTCTTCATTTTCATCTTCTTCATCTTCATCTTCTCTATCTTCTTCTTTTCTATCTTCATCATCGACTTCATCTTCTCTTCTTATTTTCTCTCTTCTTCTCTTCTCTATCTTCTTATCTTCTTCTCTATCTTCATCTTCTTCTTCATCTTCTTCATCTCTATCTTCATCTTCTTCAACTCTATCTTCGTCTTGTGTATCTTCTTCTTTTGCTTCTCCTTCTTCTGCTTCTCTATCTTCTTCTTCTTCTTCTCTATCTTCTTCTCTATCTTCTTATGTTCTTCTCTATCTTCTTCATTTTCATCTTCTTCATCTTATTCTTCTTTTTCTTCACCTCTATCTTCTCCTTCTCTATCTTCTTCTTCTTCTTACCTTCTTCTTTTCTTCTTCTTCTTCCGCTTCTTCTCTATGTTCTTCATCTTCAGCATCTCCTTCTCTATCTTCTTCTTCTTCTCTATCTTCTTTTTCTCTATCTTCTTCTAAATCTTCTCTATCCCCTTCTTCTCTGTCTTCTTCTCCTTCTTCTCTACCTTCTTCCACTTCTCTATCTTCTTCTTCTTCTTCTTCTCTATCTTCTTCTTCTTCTTCCGCTTCTCTATCTTCTTCTTCTACTTTTTCTTCTTTAACAGCTTCTTCTTCTTCATCTTCTTCTTCTTCTTCTTCTTCTTCTCTATCTTCTTCTTCTTCTTCTTCTGTATCTTTTCTAACTTCTTCATTTTCATCTTCTTCGTCTTCATCTTCTCTATCTTCTTCGTCTCTATCTTCTTTTCTATCTTCATCATCAACTTCATCTTCTTCTCTTCTTATTTGCTATCTTCTTCTTCTTTCTTCTCTATCTTCTTATCTTCTTCTCTATCTTCTTCATCTCTATCTTCTTCATCTCTATCTTCTTCATCTCTATCTTCTTCTTCTCTATCTTCTTCTTCTGCTTCTCCATCTTCTTCTTCTTCTTCTGCTTCTCCATCTTCTTCTTCTTCTGCTTCTCTAACTTCTTCTTCTCTAACTTCTTCTTCTTCTTCTTCTTCTCTAACTTCTTCTTCTTCTTCTCTAACTTCTTCTTCTTCTTCTCTAACTTCTTCTTCTCTAACTTCTTCTTCTTCTTCTTCTTCTTCTTCTTCTCTAACTTCTTCTTCTCTAACTTCTTCTTCTCCTTCTCTAACTTCTTCTTCTCTAACTTCTTCTTCTCTAACTTCTTCTTCTCTAACTTCTTCTTCTTCTCTAACTTCTTCTTCTTTTTCTCTAACTTCTTCTTCTTCTTCTTTTTCTCTAACTTCTTCTTCTTCTTCTTTTTCTCTAACTTCTTCTTCTTCTCTAACTTCTTCTTCTTCTTCTTCTTCTCTAACTTCTCCTTCTTCTCTAACTTATTCTTCTTCGTCTTGTCTATCTTCTACTACTTCTTCTTCTGCTTCTTCTTCTCTAACTTCTTCTTCTTCGTCTTGTCTATCTTCTACTACTTCTTCTTCTGCTTCTTCTTCTCTAACTTCTTCTTCTTCGTCTTGTCTATCTTCTACTACTTCTTCTTCTGCTTCTTCTTCTCTAACTTCTTCTTCTTTGTCTTGTCTGTCTTCTACTTCTTCTTCTTCTGCTTCTTCTTCTTCTTCGTCTTGTCTATCTTCTTCTTCTTCCGCTTCTTCTTCTTCTTCATATTCTTCATCTTCTACTTCTTCTCTATCTCTTCTTCTTCATCATTTTCTTCATTATCTTCTTCTAAATCTTCTGTCTTCTTCTTCATTATCTTCTTCTACTTCTCCTCTATCTTCTTCCGCTTCTCTATCTTCTCCTTCTTCTTCTTCTTCTTCCGCTTCTCTATCTTCTTCTTCTTCTTTTTCATCTTCTTGTTCTTCATCATCTTCTTCATATTCTTCATCTCTAACTTCTTCTTATCTTCTTCTTCTTCTTCTTCTTCTTCTTCTTTTTCTTCATCTTCTTCATCTTCTTCTCTATCTTATTCTTCTCTATCTTCTTCTTCTCTATCTTCTTCTCTATCTTCTTCACCTCCTTCTTCTCTATCTTTTTCTTCTTCTTCTCTGTCTTCTTTATCTTCTTTTTCTTCTCTATCTTCTTCTTCTTCTCTATCTTCTTCTTCTCTATCTTCTTCTTCTCTATCTTGTTCTTCTTCTCCTTCTACTTCTTCTTCTCCTTCTTCTTCCTCTTCCTCTTCTTCTTCTTCCTTTTCTTCTTCTTCTTCTTCTTCCTTTTCTTCTTCTTCTTCTTCCTCTTCTTCATCTTCTTCCTCTTCTTCATCTTTCTTCTACTTGGCTTCTTCTTCTCTTACCTTTCTGCTTCTTCTTCTTCTTCCTCTTCTTTTTTTTTTTCTTCTGCTGCTTCTTCTTCTGTTGCCTCTTATTCTGCTTCTGCTGCTGCCTATTATTCTGCTGCTTCTGCTGCTGTTGCTTCTGCTTTCTCTGCTTCTTCTGCTGCTTCTGCTTCTGCTTCTTCTGCTGCTTATTCTGGTTCTTCTACTTCTTCTTCTGCTATTTCTGCTTCTTCTGCTTCTGTTTATTCTTTTGCTTCTTCTTCTTTTGCTGCTTCTTCTTCTTCTGCTTAGGTTTCTGCTGCTCCTGCTTCCTGTGCTACTTCTGCTTCGTCTGCTTCTATTTCCGCTGCTGCTTCATTTCCGCTGCTTCTTCTTTTTCTTCTGCTTCTGCTTGTGTATTTCCTTCTGCTTCTACTACTTCTGCTTCTTCTGCTTCTTTTTCTACTTTTTCTGGTTCTCTTTTTTCTTCTTTTGCTTCTGCTTCTTCTGCTTCAGACTCAGATTCTTAGCTTCTGCTTCTTCTTCTTCTTCTTCTGTTTCTTTTGCTTCTGATTCTTCTGCTTCTGATTCTTCTACTACTTCTTTTCTTCTACTTCCACTTCTCTCTCTTTTTCTTCTGCTTCTATTTTTCCTTCTGCTTCTGCTTCTTCTGCTTCTGCTCTTTTTGTGCTTCACCTTCTCCTTCTGTTTCTTCTGCTTCTTCTTCTGTTTCTGCTTCTTCTGCTTCTGCTTCTTTTACTTCTGCTTCTTCGGTTTCTGATTCTTCTGCTGCTTATTTTGTTTTTTCTTCTTCTTCTTCTGCTATTTCTGCTGCTTCTTTTTCTGCTTCCATCTTCTGCTTCCGCTTGTGTTTTGCCTTCTGCTTCTACTTCTTCTGCTTCTTCCTCTGCCTTTTCTGATTCTCCTTCTTCTGCTTCTGCTGCTTCTGCTTATGCATCTTCTGCTGCTGCTTCTGCTTCTCCTTCTGCTTCTCATTTTGCTTCTTTTTCTTCTCGTCCTACTTCTTCTTCTTCTTGTTATTCTTCTTATTCTTCTTGTTCTGTTTCTTCTTTCCTTTTTCTTCTGCTTCTTCTGTTTCTGCTTCTTCTTTTCTGCTTTTTCTTTCTATGCTTCTTCTTCCATTTCTGTTTCCACCTCGGTTTCTGCTGCTTCTACTACTTCTGCTTCTTCTGCTGATTCTACTACTTCTGCTTCTTCTGCTGATGCTTCTTCTGCTTCTGCTTCGCCTTCTACTTCTGCTTTTACTTCTGCTGCTTCTGATTCTTGTTCTTCTTCTGCTTCTTTTTCTTCTGATTCTGATTCTGTTTCTTCTGCTACTTCTGCTTCTTCTTCTGCTACTTCTTGTGAGTCTTCTTCTCCTTCTAGTTATTCCACTTCTGGCTCTGCTTTTTCTTCTTCTTCTCCTTCTTCTTCTTCTTCTGCTCCTTCTTTCTTCTACTTCTGCTTCTTCTTCTTCCGATTCTGATTCTGTTTCTTCTGCTACTTCTGCTTCTTCTTCTGCTTCTTCTTCTGCTTCTTCTTCTGCTTCTTCTTCTGCTGCTTCTTCTGCTGCTTCTTCTGCTGCTTCTTTTGCTTCCCCTTATGTTTCTTCTTCTACTACTGCTTCTGCTATTTCTGCTATTAATTCTTCTTGTGCTTCTGCTTCTTCTGCTTCTGCTTCAGATTCTTTGTTTCTGCTTCTTGTTCTGCTTCTTCTTATTATTTCTTTTGCTTCTGCTTCTTCTGCTTCTGATTCTTCTACTACGTCTTCTCTTCTACTTCTGCTTTTGCTTCTCTTTTCGCTTATACTTCTGCTTCTTCTGCTTCTCCTGCTTGATTTGTTCTGCTTCTTCTCAGTTTCTTCTTCTGCTTCTTAGACTACTTCTGCTTCTTCTGCTTCTGCTGTTTCTCCTTTTTATGCTTCAGCTTCTTCTGCTTCTGCTTCATCTGCTTCTTCTTCTGCTTCTAGTTCTGCTTCTTCTGCTTCTTCTGCTGCTTCTGCTGCTTCTTTTGCTTCTGCTTCTTCTGCTGCTTATTCTGGTTTTTTTTCTGCTTCTTCTGCTATTTCTGCTATTCTGCTTCATCTTATTCTTTTACTTCTTCTTTTGCTGTTTCTTCTTCTTCTGCTTCAGTTTCTGCTGCTCCTGCTTCCTCTGCTTCTTTTGCTTTGTCTGCTTCTACTTCTGATTCTTCTTCTTTTTCTTCTTCTTCTTCCTCTTTTCTATTGCTTCTACTGTATCTGCTTGTGTTTTTCCTTCTGATTCTACTAATTCTGTTTCTTCTGCTTCTTCCTCTGCTTTTTCTGGTTCTCCTTCTTTTTCTTCTGCTTCTTCTGCTTCTGTTTCTTCTGCTTCTTCTTCTGCTTCTTAAGGTTCTCGTTCTCCTTCTCCTTCTGCTTCTGTGTCGCCTTCTACTTCTGCTTCTTCTGCTTCTTCTCCTTCTGCTTCTTTTCCTCCTGTTTTTTCTGCTTTTGCTTCTGCTTCTTTTTCTGTTTCTTACACTTTTCTTCTTGTTCTGCTCCTTCCACCACTTCTGCTTTTTCTTCTGCTTATTCTGCTTCTTGTCCCACTTTTGCTTCTGCTATTTTACCTTTTTCTTCTTCTTCTTCTGCTTCTTCTTCTGGTTTTTCTGCTTCTGTTTCTCCTTCTGATTCTTCTTCTTCTCCTTCTCCTTCTACTTCTTCTGCTTCTTCATCTTCTGCTTCTGCTGCTTCTGCTTCTTCTTCTGCTTCCTATTCTTCTGCTTCTTCTGTATCTTGTCCTTCTTCTAATACTTCTAATACTACTTCTGCTTCTGCTTCTTCTGCTTCTTCTACTACTTCTGCTTCTTTTCTTCTCCTTCTGCATTTTCTTCTGCTGCTGCTTCTTTTTCGGCTTCTGCTTCTTGGGCTTCTGCTTCTTCTGCTTCCCCTTCTTCTGCTTTTTCTTCTGCTCCTTCTCCCTTTTTTCTTCTTCTGCTCCTTCTACTACTTCTGCTTCTTCTGCTTCTGGTTCTGCTTCTTCTGCTTCTTCTGCTTCTGATTCTTCTGCTTCTCCTTTTTCTGTTTCAGCTTCTTCTCCCTTTTTTCTTCTGCTGCTCCTTCTACTACTTCTGCTTCTGCTTCTTTTGCTTCTGATTCTTCTGCTTCTGCTTCTTCTGCTTCTTTTTCTTCTGATGCTTCTGCTTCTTGGTTTCTTCTACTTCGACTTGTGCTTCTTCTTCTGCTGCTTCTGATGCTTCTGTTTCTGGTTCTGCTTCCGCTCCTGCTTTTTATTATACTTCTGCTTCTGCTTCTGGTTTTCCTTCTCCTTCTGATTCTTCTGCTTCTTCCTGTTCTTCTGATTCAGCTTCTTCTACTTCTTCTGCTTCTTCTCCTTCTATTTCTTCTGCTTCTGCTTCTTCTTCTGCTTCTTAAGCTTCTCATTCTGCTTCTTATTCTGCTTCTGCTTCTTTTTCTTGTGGTTCTCCTTCTTCAGCTTCTTCTGCATCTGATACTTCTGCTGCTGCTTCTTCTGTTCTACTTTTGCTTCTGTTTCTTTTTCTTCTACCTCTGCTTCTGTTTTTCCTTCTACTTCTACTTCTGCTTCTGATCCTGCTTCATCTGCTTCATCTGCTTGTCATTCTTCTGCTGCTTCTTCATGTGCTTCTGCTTTTGCTTCTTCTGATTCTTCTTCTGCTTCTTCTACTGTTTCTTCGACTTCTTTTGTGTCTTCTTTTTCTTCTTCTGCTACTTCTTCTGCTGCTTCTTCTGCTTCTTCCGCTTCTTCTTCTGCTTCTGCTTCTTCTGCTGCTTCTTCTGCTGCTGCTTCTTCTTCTGCTTCTTCTGCTTCTGCTTCTTCTTCTGCTTCTTCCTCTTCTGCTTTTTCTTCTTCTGCTTCTTCTGCTCCTGCTTCTGCTTCTGCTTGTGTTTTTCATTCTGCTTCTGCTACTTCTGCTTGTGTTTTTCCTTCTGCTTCTACTACTTCTGCTTGTGTTTTTCCTTCTGCTTCTACTACTTCTGCTTCTTCTGGTTCTCCTTCTCCTGCTTCTTTTTCTTCTGCTTCTTCTGCTTCTTCTGATTCTGATTTTTCTGCTTCTTCTGCTTCTTCTGATTCTGATTTTTCTGCTGCTTCTGCTTCTTCGTCTTCTTCTTCGTCTTCTTCTTCTGCATCTTCGTCTTCTTCTGCTTCTTCTGCATCTTCGTCTTCTTCTTCTGCTTCTTCTGCTTCTGTTTTTTTCTGCTTCTGCTTCTTTTGCTTCTGCTTCTTGTTCTGCTTCTTAAGCTGCTCGTTCTCTTTCTATTTCTGCTTCTGCTGCTTCTGCATCCTCTTCTTCTGCTTTTTCTAATTCTTCTGCTTCATCTTCTGCCTCTTCTTCTGCTTTTCCTAATTCTTCTGCTTCATCTTCTGCCTCTTCTTCTGCTTTTCCTGCTTCTTCTGCTTCTGTTTTTTCTACTCATTTTTCTTCTGCTTCTTCTTTTCCTACTACTGCTGCTACTGCTTCATCTGCTTCATCTGCTTCTGATTCTTCTTCTGATTCTTCTTCATCTGCTTCTGCTTTTGCTTCTTCTGATACTTCTTCCTCTTCTGCTGCTTTTTTACTGTTTCTTCTATGTATACTTCTTCGGATTCTTCTGCTTTTTCTTCTGCTGCTGCTTTTTCTTCTTCATTTGCTTCTACTTCTGCTTATTCTTCAGCTTCTTTTTCTGCTTCTTCTGCTGCTGCTGCTTTTTCTTCCATTTCTTTTTCTTCTGCTTCTTCTTTTTTTCTTTTGCTTCTTCTTCTCCTTCTTCTTCTGCTTCTTCTTCTTCACCTTCTTTTTCTGCTTGTTCTTCTTCTGCTGCTGCTTTTTCTTCCATTTCTTTTTCTTCTGCTTCTTCTTTTTTTCTTTTGCTTCTTCTTCTCCTTCTTCTTCTGCTTCTTCTTCTTCACCTTCTTTTTCTGCTTGTTCTTCTTCTACTGCTTTTTCTTCCATTTCTTTTTCTTCTGCTTCTTTTTTTTCTACTTTTTCTTCTGCTTCTTCTTCTTCTTCTGCTTCTTCTTCTTCTGCTGCTTCTTCTTCTTCTGCTGCTTCTTCTTCTTCTTCTTCTTCTGCTTCTTCTTCTTCACCTTCTTTTTCTGCTTGTTCTTCTTCTACTGCTTTTTCTTCCATTTCTTTTTCTTCTGCTTCTTTTTTTTCTACTTTTTCTTCTGCTTCTTCTTCTTCTTCTGCTTCTTCTTCTTCTGCTGCTTCTTCTTCTTCTGCTGCTTCTTCTTCTGCTGCTTCTTCTACTGCTTCTTCTACTGCTTCTTCTTCTACTGCTTCTTCTGCTGCTTCTTCTTCTTCTGCTTCTTCTTCTTCTGCTTCTTCTTCTTCTGCTTCTTCTTCTGCTTTTTTTTCCTCTGCTTCTTCTTCTTCTGAACCTTGTGCTTCTTCCTCTGCTTCTTCTTGTTCTTCTGCTTTTTCTGCTTCTGCTCCTTTTTCTGCTTTTTGTTCTGCTTCTTCTTTTTCTGCTTCCACTGCTTCTGCTTCTGCGTCTTCTACTCCTTCTTCTTCTGGTTCTTCTGGGCTTCTTCTTCTACTTCTTCTTCTGGCTGACTTTTGCATCTACTTCTGCATCTTCTTCTTCTTTCTTTTGCATCTGCTTAGCAACAAATTGATAAAAATAACATAAAAATCACATGAAATTGCACATAACAACATAACATAATATAAAATAAAATAAATAAAAAAATTAAATAAAATAAAAGAAAGTATAATAACATAAAGCAATATAAAATAAATTAGAAAAGAAAGAATTTAATATAAAATTTATTTTGCAATAGTACAGTATAATAAAAAAGTCATAAAATAAGAGAAAAACGCATTAAAAAAGAGAGAAAAAAGAAAAGAGAAGAAAAGAAAAGAGAAGGAAAGAGGAAAGAAGAAAAGAGAAGAAAAAAGTTGAAAGAAAATACAAAATGAAAAGAAAGGAAAAGAAAAAAGACAGAAAAGAAAAGAAAAGAAAAGAAAAGAAAAGAAAAGAAAAGAAAAGAAAAGAAAAGAAAAGAAAAGAAAAGAAAAGAAAAGAAAAGAAAAGAAAAGAGAAAAGAAAAAAGAAAAGAAAAGAAAGAAAAGAAAAGAAAAGAAAAGAAAAGAAAAGAAAAGAAAAGAAAAGAAAAGAAAAGAAAAGAAAAGAAAAGAAAAGAAAAGAAAAGAAAAGAAAAGAAAAGAAAAGAAAAGAAAAGAAAAGAAAAGATGAGGAAAAGAAAGGAAAAAGAAAAGAAAAGAGAAGAAAAGAGAAAATAAAAGAAAAGGAAAGTAAATGAAAGAAAAAAGAAAAGGAAATGAAAGGAAATGAAAGGAAATGAAGGAAAAGGCAAGGCAAGGCAAGGCAAGGCAAGGCAAGGGAATGAAAATAAAAGAAAAAAAGAAAAGAGAAAAGAAAAGAAAACAAAGACATATGAAAAGAAATCCTACTTCAACCCATAACCTTTGTGATTTGTGTGCTTGAAATTTCTTTTTAGAGCTGAAGAACCCCTGGCATTACAGGCTTAGCCTGCCGACTGATCCCAGATGTCAGAGGTGGTCTGCCATGGTATGTTCCCTAACATCCCTCCCCTCTCAAGCCTTTTGACACTAATTTTTACGTTACAGGTGGAGCTTGAGTGACTCTAGTCATACATATCTTTGTTGGAATTGGTGTCAAAGTTTCTCGCTTTGCTTGTAAAGGTATAGACCAAGAAAAATTCAGAGCGCAAGCTCAGCGAAGGGTGGTCACACCTTGGAGGCGGGTAGCTTTTGGGATGGAGGTGTGTTTTGCTGTTATGATGAGATTATAATGAGCAAAGTTCACCCAAGGATAGTATTTTGTCAGAAAAGTGAGAGTCTGGGGGCCCATTCCCAGGCATATTTATCAGATTCAAAAATGCTTCACTGCACAGCATTACACACACTAAATAGGTTCTTGTATCTTTGTACAGTAGCATTGTCTTTGACCAGGTATGCGTATCCTGGTTACCAGGGTGGGTCTCCATCTCTGTGTCCCATAGTACCTTCCAGTTCCCGTCTTATCACAGAGCCTGGCCGCAGTGCCTCCACGCCGCTCCACCCTCCGTACAGTTTCTCTCAGAGTTGGCACACCATGTTCCCCGGGTGTTGCCAACATCTAAGGTTGCCTAGGGAACTTCTGTGGGATGGAAGCCTTCCATAACCTCCATGCTCCACCCTGAAAGTTTCTTCAATGCTGTACCTTTCCTTAAAATGCGAATATAAATTTAATTTCTAAGTCACCTCCAGCAATAATTCCAGAGACCTGCACTGCAGAGAGCCGCTCTCCTCGATGGAGCAGGAGACCTTACCTACATTGGTAAGGAATGGTGAGGAAATGCTGCATGCTGTATTGGGTTTGCGTGGCAGTGCTTTGGTAGCAGGGGGGGCTACAGGGGTGGCTTCTGTGAGAAGCTGCTAGAAGCTTCTCCTATGTCTGATAGAGCCAATGCCAGCTGGCTTCAAGACGGATCTGCCACTGGCTAAGGCTGAGCTAATCAGCAACAGTGGTAGTGCCTCTGTGATAACATATTTAAGAAGGGCAAAAAAAACCGGGAAGCGGCAGCCAGAGAAGAGAGGAGTGAGAATATGTGAGAGAAACAACTCTGCAGACCCCAAGGTCAGTGAAGAAGGAGGGGGAGGAGAGGCTCCAGGCGCCGGAGCAGAGATTCCCCTGCAGCCCATGGTGAAGACCATGGTGAAGCAGGTTGTCCCCCTGCAGCCCATGGAGATCCACGGTGGAGCAGATATCCACCTGCAGCACGTGGAGGACCCCATGCTGGAGCAGGTGGATGCCCGAAGGAGGCTGTGATCCTGTGGGAAGCCCATGCTGGAGCAGGCTCCTGGCAGGACCTGTGGAGCCGTGGAGAGAGGAGCCCACGCTGGAGCAGGTTTGCTGGCAGGACTTGCGATCCCGCGGGGGACCCACGCTGGAGCAGTCTGTTCCTGAAGGACTGCACCCCGTGGAACGGACCCATGCTGGAGCAGTTCATGAAGAACTGCAGCCCGTGGGAAGAACCCACGTTGGAGAAGTTCGTGGAGAACTGTCTCCTGTGGGAGGGACCCCACGCTGGAGCAGGGGAAGAGTGTGAGGAGGAAGGAGCGGCAGAAACAACGTGTGATGAACTGACCGCAACCCCCATTCCCCGTCCCCCTGCGCCGCTCGGCGGGGGAAGAGGTTCGGGAGTGAAGTTGAGCCCGGGAAGAAGGGAGGGGTGGGGGGAAGGTGGTGGTTTTTTTTTAAGATTTGGTTTTACTTCTCATTATCCTACTCTGATTTTGATTGGTAATAAATTAAACTAATTTCCCCAAGTCAAGTCTGTTTTGCCCATGATGGTAATTGGTGAGTGATCTCCCTATGTCCTTATCTCGACCTACGAGCCTTTTCCTCATATTTTCTCTCTCCTGTCCAGCTGAGGAAGGGGAGTGAGTGAGCAGCTGTGTGGTGATTAGTCCGGCTGGGCTTAAACCATGACACATGCTCTCTACGTCTCTGCAGAGTTCATGCGGAGGGAACCAAAAGCCTTTCTTTCAGCTCGGGCATCCCCACATCCAAAGGCATGTCTATGGTGCAAAAGCCCTTCTTTACCTAGTCTGGACACGCAGATGAATTGAGAGGGATGCCCAGCAGCTCTGCCCAGTGCGTGGCCACCAAGGGCAGGGACGGCCCCCTGGGCCTCCAGGGCACGGGGACTGCCTCGGGGCCAGCACCGAGGAAGGGTGCTGGGCGGAGGGCGGGCGGGCGGGGCTGCGCATGGCGGGCCTCGTCGCCCCCACGTCACAGGGCCACCACCCGGCAACGGCGCAATCACAATGCCCTGGGACAGGATAAAAGGGAGCATCGTCCCCTGTCCCGCTGCCAGAGGGCAGCCCGAAGACATCTGAGAGGAAGCCCATGAGGAGACGGTGGAATTACTTGGAGAGGGGGCTGAGGGAGGAAGAGTGGAGGAGGTGGGACGAGGCTGCTGGAGGTTCTCCGCTGCCAGGCCAGCTCCCGACAGGGCCCCCTTCACAGCCCATCTGATGGATGAAAATCCTGCCTCAGCCTTCAGGGATCAGACAGCGGCTGCTCAGGAGACGAGAAGAAGCACCGAGGCCTGGAGGTGCCCAAGGCTCTCAGGCCTCTTCAGCTGGATAAGCGGTGGCAAGACCAAGGGAATGCCTTCTTGAGGAGCCCTGCAGAACTCGCCGTCCTCATCCTCTGCGGAGCCAGTGGCAGCAGCCGTAAGCAATGGGATGCAGAGATGTTGCCAGGGGTCCCAGCGCTTTGGAGCACCCACTGGTGCCCTGCCAGGCGTGGGAAGGATTTTGCCCGCAGGGTCGATCAGGCTGGGGGCCTTTGGCCACTCTGGGAAGCCCCTGAGGTGGCTCCAGGTTAAGGGAGAATAGGGCTGGGGCATCTCCTGGGAGGCGTGAGCAGCCTGTGGGAGGAGGAGGCAGGTCTTGCTCACATGCTCAGGGACTAGCCGATCGCCAGCGCTGGGGTCAGGAAGGAATTTTCCCCCGGGGCAGATTGGCACCGGTCCCCGGGGGTTTTTTGCCTTCCTCTGCAGCACTGAGCATGGCCGCTTGTCAGGGCTCCTCAGGTCCCTTTTGGCTGGGTCACTGCCTGCTGCTCATGCACCACGAAGACGGCCTCTCGTGCCCTGCAGCTGGGGGGAGGAAGGCTTTTTTCCCCCACAGTGGGATAGCGATTGTTCCCGGGGTTTTTTGCCTTCCTCTGCAGCGCGGAGCCCAGCCACCTGCCAGGGTTCCTTTGGCCATTGTGGCTAGGTGCCTGCTGCTCCTGCTCCACGAAGGTGGCCCTCGTGCCCCGCATGCGGGGGGAGGAATCTCTCTAGACTCCCAGGGCGGGCCCCCAGGGTGGCCCCCAGGGCTTGCTTCTCCTCCTCTGTAGCATTGAGCACAGCCCCTTGGCAGAGCTCCTCCGGGCCCTTTCGGCTCGCTTCTTGCCTGCTGCTCTTGCACCTCCGAGGCGCCACTCCTGCCCTGGCTTGCTCGAGCTCTCTTGCCCAGTGCCACTTTGGAGCGGGAGCGAGCTCTGCTCTTCCCTCGGCTCCATTTCCCCAGGGGCTCTTGCCTGCGCTTGGAAGGGCTCCAGGCTCGCTGCACCATCTGGAGCTGCCCCTTTTCAGCTGTCCCAGCGTGCAGGACAAGCGGGCCCGAGAGCGCTTTTCATGCGTCACTGGCCAAGAAGCGCAGCGGAGCAGGTTTGGGAAGGCAGAAAGTGTGCTTGTCATCGATACGTGTCATCCTTTGGAAAATACCCCACGGTACCACACACCTCTTCTTCTTCTTGTCCTTTTGTGTGTGGTCGGGACCGATGCTCATAGTTCAAGTTGTCACTCTTCAGGAACCAGGGACTGCTTGGCCTGTATTCCTGCTGCGACTTTCCGTGGCTCTGTGGCATTCCTTTGCCAGACAGCAAGGGCTGGTTTTTTCAAGCTACACTGAAGAATGCATCTGCCTGCTCCTGGCTACACACGCGCACTGTGTTAGCGCTAGTGAGCATTGGCTCTGCAAGGGATTCAGAAAAACAACATAAAATCACATAAAACCACATAATAAGCCTTAAAATAACAAACCATAAAATAACATGTCATAAAATAAAACAAAGCAAAGTAAACCCAAACAAAGTAAAGGGAAAAAAACCTAAACTAAACTAAACTGAAATAAAATAAAAATAATTAATATAAAATACGTACAGTAAAATAACAAATTATAATAAAACAACATAGTAAAATATAATAAAATATCATAAAATAAGAGGAAAAAATGTGAAGAAAAAGAAAAGAAGAGAAAAGAAGAGGAAAGCAGAGAAAAGAAGATGAAATGAGTAAATGAAATTAAATGGGATTAAATTAAATGAAATAATGAAATGAAATGAAATGGACAAGGAAATGATAGAATGAAATGAAATGAAATGAAAGAATAAATTGGAATAATGAAATGAGAAAATGAAAAAATGAAAAATAAGGTGAAAGAATGAATCAAATGAATGAAATGACAGAATGACAAATTTAAATTAAAGAGAGAAATGAAATTTAAGAATGAAATGAAATGATAAAAAGTGAACTCATTAAATGAAGGAATGAAAGGAAATGTAACAGTGAAATAATGAAAAAAGGAAATGACTAAAAAAATTAAATGAAAGAATGAAAATAAATGAAAGACAGAAAATATATGTAAAATTGAAAAATGAAATGAAGAAATATATAATTAAATGTAAGAAAATTTCATTTCATTTTGCCATTTCATTTCTTTTCATATTTTCAATTCATGGTTTCATGTCATGATTTCATTTAATTTCATAATTTTATGTCATTTTATTTCATTTCATTTCATTCTTTCATTTGATTTTTTGTTAGTTTTGTTTCATCCTTAAATGCAATGTCTTTCTTTTCATTCTTTCATTGTTTCATTTTGTAATTTCATTTCATTCTTCCATTCATACTTTCGTTTCATTTTTGCATTATTTCATTCTTTCATTCTGTCAATATTTCATATCATTACTTCTTTTCACTCTTTAATTTGTTCATATCATTTTTTCTTTTCATTTCTTCATTCTTTCTTTCATTTTTTTATGTCTTCATTTCATCATTTCATGAAATGAATCAAACCCACAAAATCAAATGAAAGAATGAAATGAAAAATAACATAAAAAAGGAAATAAAATAAATTTAAATTGAATTAAATTAAAGAAGGAAATAAAAGAATGGACTGAGATGAAAGAAGGAGTTGAAAAATGAAAGGAAGGAAATTAAAAACAACATGAAAGAATGAAACAAAAGAACAAAATGGAAGAAAATAAATGAAAGAATGAAATTACATGGAAGAATGAAATTAAAAATGGAAGAATGAAATGAAATGAAATGAAATGAAATGAAATGAAATGAAATGAAATGAAATTCAGTTAAATGAAACAAAATGAAAGAACAAAATAGTGACACACAAAAATGCACTAATGACAAAACGAAAGAATGAATGACTGACAAAACCAAATGGTGAAATAGAATAAGAAAATAATGAAACCATGGAATAATGACATAATGTAACGCTGTAACGCTATAATGAAATAATGAAATGAAATCATGATACAATGAAATACAATACTTTAATTTCATTATAATGAATTCTTTCTTTTAATTTAATTTAATTCAATTAACTTCATTCCATTCCATTCCATTTTGCCATTTCAGGATTTCACGTAATGTTTTCACTTCATGATTTCAGCTCATTTCATTTCATTTCATTTCATTTCATTTCATTTCATTTCATTTCATTTTTTCATTTCATGTGATTTCATGTCATTTCATTCTTTCATTTCATTTCATTTCATTTCATTCTTTAATTTAATGTTTAATTTAATTCGTTCCTTTCATTGCATTTTTCCGTTTAAATTCTTGTAATTCTTTGATATTGTTTTATGTCACTTCATTCCATTCTTTCATTTAATTTCATTTTACATTTCAATCTTTCATCTCATTTAATTGTTTCATTTTTCATGTCTCCATTTCATTGCATTATCTCATTTTAAATTTCATTTTATTATTTCATTTTTTCATTTCATTCTTTCATTTCTTAAATTAATTTCATGTCATTTCATTTAAGAATTTCATTTAATTTCAATTAAATATATAATTTTAATTTGATGTTATTTCATTTCATTCTTTCATTTTGCTTTGTCTAATTTCTTTTGATTTCACTTAATTTCATTTCTTTTCATTTCATATTTTAATTTCATGATTTATTTTCATATTTTCATTTCATGTCTTCATTTCATTATTTCATGTTATTGTTTAATTTAATTTCTTTTCACTCATTCATTTTATCCTTTAATTGAATTTCATTTCATTTTGTGATTTCATTTCATTCTTCAATTCACACTTTCATTTCATTTTTTCATGGGTTCATTGTTTCATTTTTTCATTGTTTCATGTCAGTATTTTTTTTATTTTCATTTTTTCATGGCATTATTTCTTTTCATTCTTTCATTCCTTCATTCTTTTTTTTTACTTTATCACTTCAGTATTACCAATGAAATAAAATAAAAAGACATTAAATGAAATGAAAGAATGAAATTAAGAGAATGAAATAAAAAATTACATGAAAGAGTGACATAAAATGAAATGAAATAAAATTAAATGAAAGACAGACATAAAGTGAAATAATGTAATGAAATGAAATGAAATGGAACCTAAGAATGTATTAGTGACATGAAAAAATGAACTACTGGCAAAACAAAAGAATGAACGACTGACAAAACAAAATAATTAAATAGAATAATACAATAATGAAACCATGAAATAATGACATCATATAATGATATAATGAAATAATGAAATAATTAAATGAAATAATGATACAACGAAAGGAAATAAATTTTTTCAATTCATTCTTTCATTTCATTTCGTTTTGCCTTATTTAATGTCATTTCATATTGTCATTTCATGATTTCACTTCATGATTTCATCTCATTGCATTAAATGCAGTGAATGAAATGAAATTAAATGAAAAGGCGAATGGAAATGAAATTGAATGGAAAAAATAAACTAAATGATATTACATTAAATGAAGGGTGAAATTAAATTAAATTAAATTAAATTAAATTAAATTAAATTAGGAAATGAAAACTCAAATGAAAGAATGAAATGAAATTAAATGACATGAAATTAAATTTTTTTTTAAATGAAAGGCAATGAATAAAAGGAAAATCTGAAAGGAAAGTAATGAGTGTATTAAGTGGAAGGCTAAAAGGAAAGAATGTAATAAAAGAATGAAATTAAATGAAATCATGACATGAAATGTAAGAATTAAAGTATGAAAAGAGATTAAATAAAATGAAAGAAAATTAAATGAAATGAAAAATGAAGTGATTAAATAATGAAAAGAAATCGAATGAAATGATGAAGAGAAGTGAAAGGATGAAATGGAATGAACTGAACTGAACTGAAATTAAAGGAAATTAAAGGAAATAATGCAATGAAATTCAATGAAACAATGAGATGAAATGGTGAAATGAAATGAAATAATGAACTGAAAGGAAATAATGCAGTAAGATTAAGTGAACTAAAATGAAATGAAAGAACAAACAGAAATGAAAGAAATTTAAATGACAGAATAAATAACATTAATAAGATTTAAAAAGAAAGTGAAATTAAAGAATTAAATAAAATAATGTACTATCATGCAGTAAACGAATCAAGGGAAATAAAAAATGAAATGAAATGAAATGAAATGAAATGAAATGAAATGAAAGAATGAAAAGTAAGAATGAAATAATCAAGTCAAATAATAAATGAAGGAATGAAATGCAATGCAATTAAATTATATGAAATAATGAAAAAAACCCAAAAAAATTAATTGAAAGAATGAAAAGAAATTAAATAAAATCATCAAACGAAACTAAATGAAATAATGAATTCATTAAAAAAGGAAATCATGAACTGAAATGAAAAAATGAGTTAATGAAATAAAATGAAATGAAAGGAAAGAATAAAATAAAAAATAAAAAATAAAATAAAATAAAATAAAATAAAATTAGATTACATGGAATGAAATTAAATGAGAAAAAAGAATGAAATCAGATGAAGAAATGAAGGAATTTTTTAAAAATATTGACATTAAACAGAAGACTAAACAAATCAAAGATTGAAATTAAATGGAAGAATAAAAACAATTGAAAGAATGAAACTAAAAAAAGCAATGAAATTAAATGATGAAATGAAATGTAAGATTGAAATGAAATGAAGCAATTAATGGAAATCAAACAAAAGAGTGAAATGCAAGAAAATAATGAAATGACATGAAAGAAAATTAAATGAAATTAATGACAATGAAATGTAAGAATGAAATCAAATTGAAAGACTGACATGAAGTGAAGGCATGAAATGAAATAAAATAAAATTAAATGAAATGAGAGAATCTATTTAAAGATTGAAATAATTAAATGGCATGAGAGAATGGAAGAAAATTATAAAATGAATTTAAATGACTATCATGAAATGAGTAAGTGAAATGAAAGGAAATGAAGGAATTAGTTTAAATGTAATGAAATGTAATGTAATGTAACCGAATTTAATGAAATGAAATGAAATTATTAAAAAAGGGAAATTAAATGAAAGAGGGGAAATTAAAGGAAAGAACGAATTTAAATAAAAGGCATGAAAATAAATGAAAGAATGAAAGAATAAAATGAAAGAATGACTTGAAAAATGACATGAGAGAACAAAATGAAATTAAATGAAAAATGAAAAATTAAATGAAAAATGAAATTGAAGAATGCAATGAAATGAAATGACATTCAATGAAATAAAATTAAATATTTAAATGAAATTGAATGGAAGAATGAAATGAAATCAAATGCAATGAAATTAAATTAAATTAAGGAATGAAAGGCAATGAAATAAAATTAAAAAGCAAAAGAAAGTAATAAGCGTAGTAAATGAAAGACAAAAATGAAAGAATGATAGAATGAAATGAAAGAATGAATTCATGAAATGAAATCATGCACTGAAATGAAATGGAAATATGCACTGAAAGAAAATAATGAAATAATGCACTGAACTGAACTGAAATTAAACACTAAATTAAAGTAAACCAAACCAAAATGAAATTAAATGAAAGAATGATATTGAAGAATGAAGTGAAAGAATGTAGGAATGAAATTGAACAAAATTAAATGTAATTAAATGTATTGTAATGTAATGTAATGAAATACTGAAATGAAATAATTAAAAACTTGAAATGAAGGAATGAAATTGAAAAATGAATACAGATTAAATGAAAAAATCAAATGAAATTGTATTAAATTAAGGATGAAATGAAATGAAATTAAATGACATGAAATGACATTAAATGAAAGGAAAGAAGGTAATGAAAGAATGAAATTAAATAAAAAGACATTAAAATAAATGAAAGAATGAAAATGAAATGTGAAATTACCAGAAATTAAATGAATTTAAATGAAATGTAATTAAATTAAATTAAGTTAAATTAAACATTGAAATTAAATGAAATGATGTTATGAAATGAAATTATGAAATGAGATGAAATCATAAAGTGGAATCATGAAATGACAATATGAAATGAAATGAAATGAAGTGGAATTAAATGAAATGAAAGAATGAATTGAAATGAAAATATTTTATTTCTTTATAGCATTATTTAATTGAGTTATTTAATTATTTCATTATATCTTTACAGTATGTCTTTATTTCATTGTTTCCTTATTTTATTATTCTTTTCATTATTTCTTTTTGTTAGTTATTCATTTTCTCATGTCACTATTTCATTCTTAAGTTTCATTCCATTTCATGCCATGTCATTTCATGTCATTCCTTCATTTAATTTTTCATTTCTTTCATTCATTTGGTTTCTTTCATTTTTTCTTTCACTCTCTCTTTTCATTTTCCATTTTCTTTCATTTTTCATCTCCTTCTTTCATTTCCTTTCTTTTCATTGAATTTCATTTTAATCTTTCATGTAATTTGTCGTTTCATTCTTTAACCAGGGGTTTTACGGCGTCATAGGGGAAGACAGGGAGTCGGACATACGCTACCCCTTCGGCGATTTAGACCGTGCAAGAGAAAAGCACCTTGGAGATGACCAGGAGGCGGCCCTGAGGCCCCTTATAAAGACAGAAATAAATGTCGGGGTGTGGAATTTGGATAAGGAGGTGGGATTCCTGTGCACAAAGAACCGTTAAGACTGACCTTGGCATCTCTTGGCATCTCTTGTGCGACCCGGGGGAGCGGAGACTCGCCTGCAGATAAGGAGGGGGCCCCGTGGAGGCAGGACAGCTCTGCTTGTGGTCAGCAAAGACAGCGAGATAACAGGAACCTGAATGGGTCTTTGTTTCTTCCAAAGGCTTCGTGTCCCATCACTGACCTTTGCCTCATTACCAGTGAAATGCATATTCCAACTAACACCCTGCATATGCTAATGAAGACTACAGAGATCATGCTAAACATGTATGACTATAGCACTCGTCTCTCCACTCAAATCATGCTACATGTCACATATGGGGGGGACCTCGTAGTTTTTGGGGATGAAAGACAGAGAAAATGATTGTTAAAGTGGGAGAGAAGAACCTGACACCTGACGGAGCAGTCGAGGGGCTGCGTTCTCTTCCCCCACCCCAGGCAGGGACGCCTCTCTGGGTACGCGCTGCGCCTCCCACCCTCCGGGTGACAGTTATCCCCGGGTTCGTGTATTACTGTCAAGTTTGCTAGCAAGATTAACCTTAATTAGTAGCACTATTGTAGTTAGTGAATTTATCAACGGCAATCTCGAATCTGGTTCTGTCGCTTTCAATAAAATAACTGATTTCGATTTTTGTGCACCTGCTCAGTGCAAGTCCTTTCTCTGGGGCTCTGATAAACGAATCAGTGAAAGTCCCGGGACTCTGACAGACAAATTTTGAAACCACATTCCTTTTAACGCAACATGAGGCTGATGAGGAACCGGAAATAACAACCCACACCGTTCCTTATTCCCCCACCGATATAGCAAAAATTCAGGAGAAATACTCAAGAGAATCAGGAGAAACAGAGACAGAATATGTGTGGACAGTCTCGCTTATGGGTGAGGATACTATAATGTTGTCCGAGGAGGTGCCCAGAAGTCACTCAATTATGGACAGAGAATGGGGTTTATGAACACAGGAGGGACTAAGTCTCAGGGAAACCTCCGAAGGATAGCGGGACAAGGGGAACGGAAACAGCAGGATCCCACAGCCCCCTGTTCCCAAACCCATCAAAGAAGGATGCCGAACGCTCGGTCGGGATCGTAGGAGATAAGCTCTGTGCGCTGAAGGTATTGCAAAAAGGATTCCGAGGGAGGTCATGGACAAATTGCCCACGCCTAACCTGGAGGCATTAATCAGGACATGGAAAGGACTCCAGGAAAGCCAATGGCTCCCTCCTATCCTGAGAAAGGCCGGAGCCAAACGCCCTCTCCAACCCACCGCATAGGGACTTGATTGATTTAAGGGGCCCTGGTTTGGGAAGCTCCCCTTGACCTGTATGCCTGCACAGCCACCGATGCCCATAGAGGGGAGCATAAAATTGACACTCGGTGCATTATCCCTTCCTTTTAAAACCGGTGCTCGTTGGACTGGGGTTTCTGGGTTTTTTTCTGTTCTCTTTTAGGAGGAAATATCACAGGTGGTTAGAGAAGACCTACAGTCAAGCCTATAATGAACAGTGATTGTGAGCATTTGCAGCCGGCGTAGATCGACAGGCTAGTAACTGCACAAACCATCGCTGCTGGCTCGCTGATCTTTGCAGAATGTATCTATTGGCACCATGAACGTTGGTTTGGGGGATCCTTTTCCTCTCCCTTGCTGACACCAGCAGCTGGGGAGATGAGGCCCCAAACCTTGCCTGGGAAATGATAAAGGGCTTTATGAGAATATGGGGGCAACAGGATCAAGGAGGATATATTACTTTACCCCGAGCAGCTGAAGAGGGGCTGAGATTTTTCATGATGCCGGTGAATTTGAGGTTTATTTTGAACACGACTAATGCCACCTCTCTTACATTTTTGGCAAAGAAGTGGACGACTGTAAACCCTGATAGCCAGGTACGATGGAAGGGTAAGCCACTGATGGGAGGTGACATCTGTGAAACATGGAAGGAGCCTCCTGATTTGTCGAGGAATGCCACGTTAATGAATCTGCTCTGTAATGTTACCAGGCCTTTGTTTAATGTAACGGACCTGTCTCCAATAGAAGGATCAAACCCTTTGTTACGATGTGGCAATTTGTCTAGCGGTAATATTAATTTTGAAAACAGTAATTGTCAGTATCCATGTAGACCTTATCCGTGGGATCCGATGCTCCATCCTCTCCGGAAGCCTGATCCCTTTGAAGCCAACTATACCACAAAGTGGGAACCAAGTTGCCGCATCCAACTCCCCAAGAGAACATAAAGGTCTCCAAAAGACGGAACTAATCTGATCTGGGCCTGGTCTGGATCTACTACAACGCAACCGCCCCAAGACCCTCAATTCAAACCACCCATTGGGGGGGCACCCAGTCCTCTTTTTAACTGTACCAAGGTGATGACATGTGACACTGGACCTGGAGAGCCTCCTGAAACATGGTTGATTAGTAGGCTCAGGACCCTGATCAGAGATACGTGCACCTGTTGGGGATATGCATCAAAAGGGTGGCAAAATCAAGATTCACCTTGTAACACCACCAATACCTCCTACATTCCCTCAGGCGGCATGCCACATACGCATTGTCCTATAAAGGGAACCCCCCGGAGACAGAGCCGCAAATAACTGTCGTAAGGTTTGCTGACCATTATAATTGCAAGGCAGCTGTATACACGGCTCCTCTGGAATTGGCTTGGGGATGTTCCGATGGAAAGTTTTATTCATATTTAACATTGGAACAACGTGCGGGATTGAAGTGTGGTGTTGGAATCCCCTCTTTGTGCCCCTCTAGAGTATTTAGTTTCACATCCCACCGCCACAGAACACACACAGAACACAGTAATAACCCCACAGCACGGCCTGGGTGGGTGATACACAGAGTTGAGATACCTGACTGTTATACCCCAGGGATGGTAATTTCTTTAATGTTGGAAAACATGTTTATCCCGTATCACAGAATCACTAAGGTTGGAAAAGACCTGTAAGATCATCAAGTCCAACCATCAACTAACACCACCACCAGTAAACCATGTCTCGCAGTGCTACGTCCACAAGTTCCTTGAACGCTTCCAGCAATGGTGACTCCACCACCTCCCTGGGCAGCTTATTCCAGTGTCTCACCACTTTCTCAGTATAGAAGTTTTTCCTAATATCCAGCCTAAACCTCCCCTGGCGCAACTTGAGGCCATTTCCTCTTGTCCTGTCACTAGTCACTTGGGAGAAGAGACCAACACCCACCTCACCACAACCCCCTTTCAGGTAGTTGGAGAGAGTGATGAGGTCTCCCCTCAGCCTCCTCTTCTCCAGACTGAACAACCCCAGCTCCCTCAGCCGCTCCTCATCAGACTTGTGCTCCAGACCCCTCACCAGCTCCGTCGCCCTTCTCTGGACACGCTCCAGCACCTCAAGGTCCTTCTTGGAGTGAGGGGCCCAAAACTGAACACAGCATTCGAGGTGCGGCCTCACCAGCGCCAAGTACAGGGGCACAATCACCTCCCCACTCCCGCTGGCCACACCATTTCTGATATAGGCCAGGATGCCTTCTTGGCCACCTGGGCACGTTGCCGGCTCACATTCAGCTGGCTGTCAATCAACACCCAGGGGTCCTCTTCTGCGGGGGAGCTTTCCAGCCACTCGTCCCCAAGCCTGGAGCGTTGCATGGGGTTGTTGTGACCCAAGTGCAGGACCCGGCACTTGGCCTTGTTGAACCTCATACAATTGGCCTGGGCCCATCGATCCAGCCTGTCCAGATCCCTCTGCAGAGCCTTCCGACCCTCCTGCCCAACTTGGTGTGGTGTGCAAACTTGCTGAGGGAGCACTCACCTTACTCTTCCTTCTTCACACTTACTCTTCCTTCTTTATGCTGACTCTTCCTTCTTTTTCCTTTTACCCCTTGTTTGAGAATTATGTAACTATACAGGGAGTTAGGGATATTCTATCACTTTTGTCTGCAACTAATAAAGGATTTCTATTGACTCTCCCGGTCACTTGGTGTTAAGCTCGCCTTTATTTCTCTGCAGGGGATCACAAAACCAAAACAGAACTTGTCCTTTAACCCAGGGCTTTAGGACTCGGCTTGCCATAGAAGGTGCAGGTTTTCCTCTTGCCGTTCATCATGGCACTGAAGTTGATGAGCGAGGCAGGGTAAGTGCTGGACTTGCTAAACAGGGCTTTCGCTGTCACCCTTACTGGGATGATGGCAATGGTCTCACCTCCTTCACAGATGCTGGGCTCAATCACCTGCAACCAGAGGAGGGGCTGGTAAATGCAGCAGAGGACAGCCTCTATCTCTGTCCCCTGATGCCACCCCATCTCTGTCCCCATCAGCTCACCCTCCCTGGTTAAATGCCTCCTCCAGAGCCAGAGCTTCAGCTCTGCTTAGGAAGCATCACAAATGGTTTCTGAAAGACTTTATTGCATATGGATGAGAGAGGATTCCCCAACTAAAGCCTTCCTTCCCGAAGACACAGGTCCTGCTTACACTCCCAAGACACGGTGTGCTAACACCGCCTGGCCCAGGCAGCTCACCTGGCACTGCAGGATGGGTTTGTCCTCAATGTTCATTTCCATCTTGGGGTGGAAGAGCAGCTGGACCTGCACGGGGTGCCCGGAGGCAGTCAGCATGCCCTTCTGCAGCTGGAGAGTGAAATGGGATGCCAAGTCGCGTATGTCGGTATCCATGGTTTCCAGCTTGAAACTGGGGTGAAAGGGAAGGAACAGACCTCTGCAGTTAAAAATACCGGTGCCACCAGCACAGCCGGGACTTTGCATAGGACCATAAAAAGTAATACAAGGTAAAGGGTAGAGCTCTGCTCGGGGAATCCCAGATCTTGACACAGACAGCAGACAATCAGCACTGCTGTAAGCTGACACCAAAGTTCTTCATTCCCTCCTTTCAAGAGTCTCATAAAGAGAAATGAGCTGACCCTCAAAGGCGGCAATGAATCTCAGCAGTGAGGGGCTTACATTTCAGGGTCTCTCCTTCTGGTTCCTGCTGAGCTGTGAAGAACTGCTGGTGCGTGGCTGGATGCTCTATTAAAGTATTTGAGATTAGAGAGCCCAGGTTTTGTATTTACTTGCACCATGAGGTAGCCAGCATGGGAACAGGTTCTAACCATGGACAGAAGGAGAATGCAGGCCTGGGCAGGTGGTGGCACCATGCACTCATGGACCCCGCAGCTGGACCCACCTGCACGCAATCTCGTACTTCCCTTGGTTCTTCAGAGTCAGCACTTGCTTTGCATCATCCAGGACCTTAAGCATCCCAAAATCCACGCTGCCACCTGCACCTGCAGAAAACCTGCAGAGAGAGGTAAGAAATGGTGAGTATTTGTGAGCTGCTGCAGACTACACCAGGTGACAAGATACAGATTTGGAGTTCTCAGGTGGCACAAAACCCTTCTCGGCAAGTTTCCCTTCTGGGAAGTTTTCTCTAGCTACTTTGCTGCCCCTTCCCTTACTCAGAGAATATCTGTAGGGTTTAGCAGCTAAGGAGCTCGCTTTCCATCTCCTTGCTTCCAAGCACAGATCCAACCACTCTATGTGCCATGCCGAGCCTTCAGAAGTTGCCAACTGCTTGTTCACATCACTGTTGTTTCAAAGCCCCCAAATCCATCTGCACATGAAGTTGCACACTTCAAAGCTTGGAGGTGGGAGACTCAAGGCTCTCTCTGTGCCCTGACAGTGCTTCACTCCACGCAGCTTGCAGGATACGTGTGTTACGTATCCGTGCCACGCTTGCATGGTACCCCATCCCGTCCCAAGTGCTTTGGTTGCCCACCTGCCAAGGCAATGCCATGCACCCGGACTACTTGGCTTCGGGGGGCATCCACTCACCTTTAGACATGCTGATGCTCAGAGCAACATCATAGGCCTCCGCAAGGATTTGGATATTTTCAATCTGAACGATCCCCAGCATGTTTTCTGCACCTGAAACCTGAGATGGCATGAAACAAACACTGCTTAGACCATTCTCCTCAATTCTTTTGCTAGACAACATACGAAGAGGCCTTGCCTCTTCCGGCTGCTTCCACCCTGGCCTCCCCTGCTTGACAAGCATCTGTGGACTCCCAAGCTTTCCTAACCTGTTCATCTCATGGGCTGACCCAGCGAGATTCTGACGCAGTAAGAAACCCTGTCAGCCCACCTCGGCACTCCTCTAGCAGCAGTGTTGCTGCTAAAGTGCCCTGGGAAGCAAGGCGATGTTAGAGCAACCACAAGAAGTGTGAGGTGTCCCAGAGCATTGACGACCAACCCTCTCCTCTTCAACCACCCAGCACCCTCACTGAAACACAGCCCCTGAACCATGGGGAACAAAATCCCAGGCTGAGAGTTTGTTGCTCTATGTTAAGAGCCCCAGATGGACTCCAGGATGGCTGCAGGGAGCACGCCCAAGTCTGGACAACCAAACGACAGCATTCAACCATGCACAGCAGCAAATTTATGCACGGGCTCAGGATGAAGCCTTGTAACCCAGACGTAAGCCATGCAGAGGCAGCACCTCTTCCTGAGGTGCTGTACAGCAGTACATCTCTTCCAGACTCCACAGAGTACTTGCCCCATGAAGCTCAGCTACAAGAGCACCCTAGGAGTCACCTAGTTTCCAAAGTGTTATCCTTCAGTGAGAGTCCCTTGCTGCTAAGGGCCTGGCCCTCAGCAATGCAGGTAGAAAGGAATCTCAAGAAGGCTCATCCTTTTGCCCTCTAGGCAGGGTACCCTTCAAGCACAGTCTCCCTCCCTAGGAGCACAGCGATCACTCTGCCCTGCTCTGCCAGGGAGGGCACAGTCCCCCTCACCTCTAGTCGGATCATCTTCTTAATGCTTAGAGCCTTCGTGGCCTTGAAATAGAGATGCACGCCAAACTCCATGCGGGGAGCAACGATGCCCTCATCTTGTGACGCGGAGAATTCCTCGCCGAGGTTTTCCAGCCCACTGACCCGCCAGGCCACGGGCAGTGGGGCGCTGTTTTGCAGCACCAGGGTCTTGCTGTCCCTCCTGTAGAGACAAGAAGACACTCAGCACCGGTTGCTCAATGGTCGTGCTAGCCTTGCAACTGAATGCAACTTGGAGTAGCCCTAGCCATGCGTATGAAACCATATTTTAATGGTTTCTCTATGTCACAAGTCTGAGAGGTGAGGTCCTTGGGGGGCAGCTTGGTGTTACAACTGTATCCAACAGAAGGGACATAAGGAGGAACAACTGGACTGCTCGGCAACCAGCAGACAAGATACAAATGCATCGAGATGCCCATGGCACAGCATTGCTGGGGGGCTATGGAGCTCGTGGCTGTTACAGGATATCGAAGCCAGCGAGGAATGCTTGAGCGAGAGACTGGGAATTGCTGGGAGAAAAAGGGATGCTAGCCCAGCCAGCTGGGCAAAACCTCCCTGGCCTCTCCCTTGTCCCTGCCCCTCCCTTGTCCCTGCCTCTCCCTTGTCCCTGCCCCAGACGCTTCTCAGGATCCTACAGACTTCATATGCAAGAGTGGATTCAGGGCCCACAGGAGCGAAGATGGCACCAGGCTGCAGTGAAGTGATGGAGGTGACACTGAAGTCCTCCTCCTGTTGCCACAACAGACATAAAATAGGTGAAGGGCTTTGCGTTATTACCTGTTCCACGTCTTTCTTCAGCGCCTTCCTCCTCCTCCTCCTCCTCTCCACATTCAACTTTAGAGTCCACCTTGCTGGACTGGCTTTCCTCAAAAATGGAGGAGGGAATGACTGAGTTATGGGATGACATGGTGTGAACAATCCCAGCAGAGTGCTTTCCTCCTTGGTCTGACACAGACTGGACATCTTCAAAGTTTGCTGAGGAGGAAGGACATGGGGAGGGAAGAAGAGGGTGAACATGGCCAAGCAACCTGCTCTTTGCCATTCGCCACTTTGCATGGCCACATGCAAAAGACAGAAAATTTTCCCAAAAAGCAAACTCCCAAGGCAGAGTTTCCCTGCCCAGGGAAGCCTGCCCAGGCTGTCTCTGCCCTCAGGAGAATTTTGAGCTTGTGCTTTTGTTGCCGGGAAGGAGCAAACACAAAAGAGCTAGTGATATTAGACCTGGGTCTACCGGCTGAAGAACTCATCCAGTCCTACTCCTTGTGGATGAGGGACACAAGGGGATAACCTGATTATTTCCCCAGTCCATGCTAGGCAGATACGAGCTTGCTTAGACTGCACTCAGGGCTGGCAGAGAATGCGCTTTCCAAGCCACAGACTTTCACCTGGGAATTCCTCCACCAAGCTGGGCAACAGGTGGCTGCTAAAAGCATGGGCTTTCCATGGAGAACGAGGTCATGGAGAGCTCAGGGGAGGTGGGCTGGACTCCCTGCTGTGTCCACACTCAGGACAGCCAATGCCAAACCCTCACCGTTGTCCTGGCCTGCTGGTTCCCCAGTCTTGTGCTTTGCCTGCTCATCCTGCAGTCTTTTCTGGTCCTGATAGTACTCCAGCACCTCTGGGGGCAGCTTCTCACCCGGGGCATGCGGAGGCAGCAAGAAGGCGTTGTGGCAATCATAGTCCTTGAGCATCCGCAGGATCTGTGTGCGTAGGGAAGAGAAACCATAGATGGGATGTGTTTCTTGACCTGCATCCCATGAACAGACTCCCCAGCCAACCTGTCTTCTCCCTCATTCCTTCCTCCCAACAGCACGGACTATCCAAGCCCCTCCACAGCCTGCCAGCCCAGCTGGCTAACCCTGAAATGCCACCAGGCTTTGCCCTGGGGACTGCCTCCATCTCCCCGGCACAAGCCTGGGAACGCTGGAGCCCTGTGGAGCTACGGGAACATGCACATGCAGACCAGACCTTCCCTCTCACCTGCTCCTCAGCAAGGTACTGCTGGTCGAACTCCAGTGAGTAAAAGTCGATGGGGAACTCGCATGGGTTCTTCACCACCACCGTCCCCTCCGCCCCACAGCTGTACGGCAGCACCGCTCCCAGCTCGAGCACTGCGGGGCTCAACTCCAGCTGTGGCTCCAGCCCCTGCCCTGAGACCTGCAGCTGGAGGGGCTGGGTGCGCTGGCAAATGTTAACCTTCAGCTTGCTTCTGTAGGACTTCTGAAAAGAGAGAAGTGCAGAGAGCTCCTCCATGAAGTCCCAGGTGACAGGGCCTCAAATTCAACCCTTGCCCCAAGGTCAGGGATATTACCAGTACCTCTAAGGTGAATGGAAAACAGATAGTAACTTATAGCAGGGGCTACGGCACCTGCATGCTGGCTCTGAGTAATTGGGATGCATCCTGCTGTGAAGTGGAACTGCATATTTGGGGATCAGATGGATCTAAAACAGACTACCACATGTTTCCACCTAGTCACGAGGGAGCACAATGCTCATAAGAAAGGTCCTCATGGGTGGACTCAGCTCCCACAGGACTCAGGGGCTGCTTCACCTCCTTCTTCAGGGTTATGTTGCCCAGACACAGTCCTGGCAATGCTGCATCAGGGAAACGTCAGCTACATGAAGGAGGCAGAGGAGCTCTCACTGGCTAGAAATAAGGGTCTTCCTCTATGCTCAGGGCTTGGCTCTGGTTAAAGCCAGAGACAAGATGGTTACAGCCTGCAAGCACGCCCATCCAAGGAGGAAGATGAGGGGAAACAGGCAGATTTCCCCCCATGTGCTGAGAGAGAGCCACACCGCAGTGCCCTGATGCTCTCTGTGCCAGCTCCCCATTGGCATTTCAAAGCCCCTCTCAGAAGAGTGCGCTGCAGGGGAAACTGAGGCACCGTGGGTACGGGGCTTGCAGAAAGCTCCATGTGCAGGCAGACCTCATCTCCTCCTCCCTGTGCTGGGCTCTTGTTACCACACTGCCCTGCCACACCTCCTGGGGGTGACAACTGCCGATCTCACCTCTTCTGGGGGTGAAAGCCTGACTTGCACGTTGCAGTGCTGTCCTGGGGCCAGGGCTCCAGCCAAGGGCAGCACCTTGAAAACACAGGGCTTGGCCTTCGACTCCTGCAGCAGCTTCTGATGCACCCTCGCTGGCAAAGGTTTGTCCACCTGAGCACAAAAAACAATTGTGGGAGGTCTCCCTGGTCTGCGAGAACAGACCCTCAGGTCCTGCAGTGCTCCGAGATACTGTCACGGTGCTGAGAGCATCCACATTCAAACCAGCCGCGGCCACCACTGGTCTAGAACTGGAGGGAAGACACATAGGCAGGGCAGGCAGATGGGGAGGCACTGTCCTTGGAGGAGGAATGGGGGAAGATGGCAGACAAGTGAAGCACCAGCTAGTGAACAGGTCCAGGCGAACCCGATTTGCTCGGTACTCTCCAAAGCTTCCTCAACGAGCTGTAGCCCAAGTGCTCAAGCAGCCACAGGGGCAGAAAAGGCAAGAGAGGCAAAGAAAACCCAACCAAGAAGTTAGGCGCTACACATTGTCTGTGCTTTACCTTCTTAACAGGCTCATTCATGGTGATGAACCATTTACAGGGGACCTGGAGCTGATTGTGGAGCTGGGCGGTTTCTTCCTGGCACTGCCCACACTGGACAGCGGAGAACTCCAGTCTGTCCCTGGAGAGGCAGAGGGACGGCACAGTCACGTTGGCACGGAGGTGGACGTGAAACGTGGGGCCTCTTGCTGCCTAGTGAAGGACAGAGCATCCAGCTGAGAGCCCAAGTGACATCTACTGCTGTCCCCAACCTGCTGCCTGCCCCAAAAGGTGGTGCGGGCACAGGGAGGCAAGGGACCGTGAGGTACCTTGATGGGCAGGAGCACGTCCACGGCTCCCAGTGGCAGATTGGCACTTGGTGGGTTGAAGCACACTTCAAATGTCTTGGTCTTGCAGCAGGGCAGGTGCTTCACACGGTCCAGGTCTACGCTGAAACCTTGAACAGATGAAAATAAAGCAGCTGAGACACTCAAGCGACAGGAAATGTGTCACAAGCACGTTAAGGCCATACGGGTGTCCTGGCTGGTAGCTCTGTGAAGAAGAGGGCAGCTCTTTGCCTCTCTGGAGAAGCCTGCCACTCTTTCTCCCTTGCCACCGCTCAAGGAGAAAGGCTTTTCACAGCCAGAATCCAAGGTTCGCATGGTCAAAAGGAAACATAATAGCTGACGAGCACCAGTAATTCCTTTATCAGGCATCCCAGGGAAGGATGCGCAGACCTCTCCAAAGGAGAACTTCCAACTACGATTCCCACAGGCTGTGGTGCTCCCTGGAAAACAACTTAGAGGAGACACCTGACCATCCTTCAGACACAGCTAGTCACTGTCTGATGGCACTGCAGCCTTACCTCAAGGCCTCTTTCGCAAGCCTATTTTAATACACCAGAGGACCTCACAGGCTGTTTGCTCAATAAAGGCTGAACAGAAGTGCTGTGACATTATGAACTCTAAACCAAAGCACTTCCAAACCACCAAGGGGCCATCTGTTTGCAACGCAAACCCACTGCGTGCACAAAAACTCAGATGATGCTCACGGTAGCCAAGAGCAGAAGATGCTCAGAGGTGACCACAGTGATCAGCACATCCAGCCCCTGCAATCACGTGTTAGGGCAGCCACAGGCAGGCCAGGTCTCTGGGCACTGCTGGCCAGGAGAACTCAGGCTCCAAAGCACCAAGCAGGGGGTACTAAGGAGGACAAAGCTATACAAACAAGCACTCAGAAAAACTCCCCATGTCCAGTGGCTTAAGTTAATCTGCCAGAGACAGCTCCTTCAAGCCCACGTGAAGTCTCCCCAGCACTGGTTACCTGTGTCACACAGGACATGTCCGTCGGTGTGAAAGGACACAGGGAACTGCTCGGTGTTGGTGATCTTCACGATGTGTGTGTGGATGTTCCTGAGAATGACATAGCCAAAGTCCAGGACATACTCCTCGGGCAGCTCAGCTCTGAAAGGAGGAGTAAGGAGCGCCCTTAAACCACAGCCTGGCTACGTTTCCAAGTGGATGGAAGATGCAAATAAAGTGGGTATTTCTATATTTACTGCTGTAAAAACTCAACTCTAGCCAGTGAAACCCGAGCCTGACCACCTGGTAATAAGTCTCTGGTAAGTCACGGGGAGTGTAGGTCCAAGGCTTTTTCCGCTACCAGTGGGACCTTAACAAAAAATTCGTTTGTACTGCTCTGCAACCAGATCTGCCCCCAGAGGAGCACCGGTAAATGCAGTAATCCACACCTACAAGATTCATGGGAAGGTCCTTTGCCAGAGTAATCCCACTCACAAAAACACCTAAACAATCTGTTTTGCAGAGCCTCTTCCTCCTGAACTGGAGCCTACGGTGCCCATCCCTCCTCATGAAGGAGAAAAGGAAGGACAAGTTACTTAGGTAAGGCCTGCAGTCCCACCAGCACCCAAGCCACCTGATGTAGGGCTTGTCAAGGCTTTGTCAACCTGTGCCGTTGCCTGCTCTTTTTGCTTAGTGGGATCTGTTAGTTGGAACAAAGACGCCAGCTTTGAGCTGCCTCTTTCAGAGCTGGTCAGCAGGGATGCTGTCTGTGCTGTTTGGATGGGCTTGACGGTCAGCACTGGACCCCCTCAGCTCCAAGAACAGAACCCATCATCGGTGGGGAGCTGAGTCCCCAGCTATTCCCAGCTCTGCAGGCACAAGGAGCTCTCAGGAGCAGGGGTGTGCCAACGGGTGTTACCCTTGGGGTGCCTGGACATAGGGTACGGGAGCCCCCACTAACTTGAGAAGCCTCCGACGAGCACGCTGGTCAAAGGCAGTGTCCTCAGAGGGACCGGAAGCGAGAACTTTCTGCTGCTCCAGGGCGTGTTCCTCCATCAGCATCTGCTCCATTTGCATCTGCAGCCAGGTGTCGAACTGAGGAAAGCAAAGACGGTGGCTGGTTAGCAAAGGCCCTTCCCAAGGGAGAGGCTTGTCTATGAAAGAGGATCCCACCCTGCTTTGTTGAGAGGGGCGATGGGGTCCTCCTGTCTCCCTGCTCAGTCTCTCTGACACCTCCTGCTCTCTTAGACAGGACCTTATCTGGGGGGAAATGAACTCCAGCATCTTTGCCTGTCCGGTCACTGTTATAAAAGCTGATCTGGCCAGACAAACAGACAGACAAGCCAGGAACCTTCCAGCACTCCAAGTATTTGCCTACCCCCAGCCACTGCCAAAGCAGCTTGGACAAAAGCTCTCTCCAAAACGGAACCACGACAAAGCTGGTGCCTCTTGGAGACAAACACTGACAGCACGGTCCCAGGGTGCAGTCAGGCTGCTGCTATGAAGCTCTGTAAACCTGTCAGGGCTTGGCGTGTGAGTCACAAACACCCCAGCGATGACCTGCATCTCCATTCACAGAGTACCATAAATTCAATCACATGAGCATGGTCTTCAGGATCTCTCCCTGGGGTAGTCCGGAAGCTGGTGCATCTACAGGAGGGACAACTGCCAGAGGTGGGCAGCCCCCGGGGCAACGCTGAGCTGATGCGTGATCATGGCCAGATGCGGGCAGGGAGGTCCCAAGTGCCAGCAGGGCCCCGGGAAGCCTGCTGCAGGGTGCAAGGGGCCCAAGTGACACGGCGGGAGGGTGGCACGTGACAAACGGGGCAGCAGCCTTTCTCACCACGGTGCCCGAGTCGTTCGTGGGTGGCTCCACGGCCACAGCCTCCCCCAGAACCACTGCTTCGACCCTCTGGCTGTCTTCTTCCATCTTTGCTTTTGCCTCTGAGGATCCTCTCATACTGTTTGTTTCCTGAAGGAAGAAAACATCCACAAATAGAAGTGTGGGTGCAGCACCATGCCCACTTAAGCTGGGAAGTCCCACTCCCCCCATACTGGCCTCTCCCAGAAACAAACTCCTCGAGCAATCTATGCAAAATGGATGCTGCTACTCCTCTCTGAATCCTGATGTTCACTCCCACCCATCTTCCGCCCCACAGAGGAGCATCTCATCCCCTGCAATGCGATGCAAAGCCAACCCTGACAAAATCCCTGCCAGCCCGCATTGCAGCTTTCCCAAGCTTTTCTGTCTAAGCATCATCTTTGCAGGCCACCAACAGATACGCTGGCAAGCTCTGCAGGATGGTTCCCGAGGCAAAGCCCACATGGGCTCGTCTGCTAGACACTCAGGAAGCAACCAGAGGGTTGAGTGTTGGTCTGACAGCCCTGAAACCTCCAGGCTTGCGGGAGATGGGTGGGAGCTGCCCTATGGCCATATGATACGACATGGGGGAAAAAGCCGGGGACCTACCTGGGGAGCAGACAGGCAGTGCTCACCTTTGGTGTTCCTGGGCAGGTCCAAGTAGGTCCTGGGAAAGATCCCCTCTCCTTTGAGGGAGATTTCTTTCGGCTCCAGGTGACCCACTTGGACCTGGAAAGTCCTGCAAAAGACTCCCGGCACTCCTGGCAGGTAGTAGACCTTCAGCACTTGCTCCTTGCCTGGTCCAATGTAACCCTGCAGGGCATGAGAGAAGAGGGAGGAAATGTAAACCAAAGAGGGTTTGGTGGAGGGATGGCTCAGACGATAGACACGCTGAGAAGAGAAGGCAGGTTCTCAAAGAGAAGAAAGCATCAGACAACATCGCCTTCTAGCTCTCTTCTACCCAAAAGCTCAAGTCTCCTACACCAGGATGCACTGTATCCTTCAGAGGGCCTGTAGGGATGCATTCTCACAGCACAGACTGCCCTGCACTCAGCATGAGCACACCTCTGCTAGCAAGAGCCAGACCAAATAAATAAAAGCTCTTTTACCAGCCGCTGTGGAAGATGAGTGAACTGCCTGCACTCTCAGCAGACCCAGCAGCTCCTCTCACAGCATGTCAGTGGTTCCCAGGCTGCTGTCGAAGGGCCTCACCCCTTATTAACGACCCCAACCAAACATCTCCTGCCTGTGCGGTTACACCGAGGGTGCACGAGCCTATCTGGACTCACAATGACCTGCAAACATACATCTCTGGAAACGCAGGAGCAGAGACTAGGATGAGATCTAGGGAAGAAGGTGTTGCCAGGAAGGTCACCTCCTCTCCAGGCTTCCAGAAGGACTGTCCGATCCCCGGGCTGGGCTCACGCCAGCCAGGTCGAGAGCAAACTCAAGCAGATGGCAACATGGCTCGGGGTGACAGGACACAGCCGCAGCTTTCCTTGGCTCGCCCTCTGCACGCGGGGCTGAACCCTCGGCTCCCCGCTCCCCTCCACGCTGCAGGGACAAGCTCCTGAGCGGGACACATCCTGCCACTTGGTCCCCCGAGCCCTTATCCAGCGCACAACACAGCTGCAGCGAAAGCGAGCCCTGTCAAGCTGCCAGGGCCGACAATGCTGCTTACGGCAACAACTGCGCAGGTCTGAGCAGAGCTGTGTGTTGGGAAGCTCGCAGGAAGAGGGCATCTACAACCCTCTCCTAGGCAGCCTGACAAAGGGCCAGGGTTAATCGCTTGTGCTACCTCCGTACTCACCGTGCTGGGCACGACCAGGGGCACGCCGGGCAGAGGGCTGTTGGCAGTGGCCGCGCTGGGGCTGAGCACCGCGAAGGTGAATCCCACCTTGCCGCTGTTCTGCAGGGTGACCTCTGCTTCGATGACTTTGTTAAACAGCTGAAGAGAGGACAGAGGAGCGGGAAGTTACAGACACAGGCCTGATGCTGGGAATCTCCTTCCTCTTTCATTGGCTTGAAAGGAAATGAACACAGCACAGCAGCAGGGACCGCAGAGGACATATGGGCACTTGACTCTCCCGGGTTAACCTGGGGAGCCCACAGCCACAGAGTATCTCTTAGCCCTACACAGGAACAGATATTTACGGCAGCACGCAGAGGTGCAATAACAACCATGTAAAGACCAGTAACAAAGAAACCAGGGGATACAAGCCCTCTGCCCTTTAAGGTGTCATCCAACATCTAGCTGAAACAAAGAAGGAGGCATCGAGGCATTTCAGAGGAAAAGCCACCTGCATACAAGTACTTGCAAGCAAAACACCAGCAAAAAGGGAGACAGACGGTGCAACACATGCAGGGCCAACAGCTGGAAATATCTGTGGGGTTTTTAACCAAAAAGAAGTAAAGTGGGGATTATTCTGGGACATTCTCTCCAGCTTCAGTGACAGGAAGCCCAAGTTAGCTCCCTCCCTGGTTTATTTTGTTGATTAATCGAGAGCACTGAAAAAGAGCATCTCCTTGCACCTCAGGCTTTAGGAGCGGATCAGTGGATGGATGTCTCAAGGCACGTCCCTCTGGAGATCACTGCTGGGATCCTGCCTGCCCCAGGAGGCAGCGTTAGGAACCTTGAAGAGGAGCAATTCCCAGCTTTGGGGGGGGATGGAGATGGCCATTAAAAACCACCTTGGATGCAGGACCTATCACTCAAAGGTTGTACAGCTGACAAAGTAGCTGGGAAGGGGAGAGACCCCTAGACCAAGGTCAGCAGCAACCCGCCGGTGATGGTTTTAAAGACCGCTGCCAAGAGAAGCGCATGGTACCTTCAGCCCGCAGTCGATCTCCGTGGTGTCTAGGACGTAGTCAATGAGCGAAGCCTCCCCACTCAGCGCGATCTCATAGGTCGGGCCTCCCTCCACCTTGCACAGTGCCGTGACGCTGGCCACGATGTTTGCGTGGCCAAAGAAGGTGAATGTGACCCGCTGGCTCTCGCCCGGCTGCAGCACACCGTACAGCGGCAGGATGTCAAAAACCTGGAGGGAGGGGAGGAGAGATCAAGATGTCAAGCATCCAAATTGATGCAGAAGAAGAGCCATGGCTTGAAGCAAAGGACAGACATGACTGGAGGGGCCTGTTCCTCAAACACAGGCAAAATCATCCTAATGTCATCCTGCATCCATTACGCTTTCCAGTGGAGAAACCATGGGAAAAATCTCCCATACTCACCAACTAATACATTCATTAATACAGTACATCAAAGTAACTTGGGACGTCTCCTCTCTCTCTCTCTGATTTGCATGCTGCTCTCTCAAGATGCTGCAGCAAAATCTACTGCAAAAATTTCCTATCGACCACTTGATTAGTAAGAGCAGGACGAATAATGCCCTCCATAGGTGCCACACAGGTAACGTCCTTGGCCAACCCTACGACATGTCCTGCACGGCCTCTCCAATGACCGGTTGATTCAGCAGTGCTGTGCGACGTGCTGGGAGGGCTGTGACGCCACTCTGCGAGCAGCGCCGAGGGCCACCAGTGGGAGCAGGGGCTACATAAGCAAGTCAGATTCCCACTTACCTCCTCCACTCCCAAGGTGAGGGGCTCTGCCTCCGTGAACGGCATCAACTCCTTGATCTTCACCTGGCTCTGAGTCTCCGCAGCACCCTCCATCTCTGCAGCACCTTCCAGCTCCGCAGCAGTGGATGACAGCAACTGGAAAACAAGCACCATGAGCTGCAGAAAGCAGCTGCCTGGTCTGGGTGAGACCACTCTGCTGCAGGCTCCACCACCTCACCAAGCCAGGAGCAGCTGAGATGGGACCTGGGCACAAATCAAGCAGGGGTATGTCTATCGCATCAGTTGAGCGTGGGTCCGAGCCCACCCACAGATGAGACACGGGCTCCATCTGCACTTCCTACACGCAAGCTTGCACGAGGAAGCTGCGTGCGCCCAGCACTGAGTCCTGGCAGAGACCTCAAGGGTACTTTGCACCCTCGTGCCAGCCTGGCTTTGCTCACTCCTGCCCAAGGAACACACCGAGAACCCCATGCCTTGACAGGTTAGGTTTTCTGTGACAAAAAGAGGAACACAGCTGCAAGTGAGATGTATTAAAAACAGGAAAATAAGGACTTAGAAAGTGCTCAGCACAACTATCCCGTTTCAGATGGTGCTTAGGCTTCATCTCATGCACTCATAGGTGCTGGAGAGCTGAGGATCTCTGCTCGGTCATTCTTCTCCAACAGCACCTTCCTGAAGAAGGCAGCTGAGATGTTTTTCTGTCTTGCAGCAGCCAAGAGCTGGTATTGAACCTCAAAGGCACCATGTCTCAAGAGGAAACTCATCCCTGGACTTCTGACCCCTATTTATAAAAGAGGGCTTTGCGACTGCTCTTGACATTTAAGAACACCCCCTTGTTCACTAATGTCAAGAAGTGCTTTGTGCTGTGGCCGTGACTTCAGCAGAATCTGCAAGAATATTTACAGGACATCCTTAGACCTAATCAGAGGCTCCATCTCCCCAGTAGATAAAGCACTGGGGAGGGAAGAGTTTTCTCTCATCTCAATGCTCTTTCTGTTGTCTCTACGTTTTCAAGCTTAGCAAAGCTTTGTCAAGTGTATATTCCCAAAGATGCTAACCCACATCTTTCCTAGGCCTGTGGTCTCCCACCTCCCCAGGGAGGTTATATGGCGATTGCCTTGAGAGAGTGACACAAGCAGAAGACCAAACTGCAATCTAGAAGCATCCTTTGAATCCAGAAGAATCCTTTGAAGCAATTTTGGATCCTACTTAGCCACGTCCACTTGTATTTCCCTGGTTTACTTCCCATGCATACATGTCAACAGAGCACGAAATAAAGATCTTTTCATGCTTCTATCCAAAAAACATTCAGCCACACTATTCTTTACGTCTACAGGGTATCATTTCTCCTGATTCAGAAAAAATGTGCAGTTACAACATTAAAACTGCTGATATTTGGATGTAAGCACGTGCAGGTCCCCTCCTTGAACTTAATGTCAACGCTGGCACTTTCAGAGCCTCTCGGGCTCTCTTACATCCTTTTCTATGGCCCTAGGAGCAGCCTCTGTCCCACACGATGCACAACAAGGTGCCAGCTCCCACTAGTACCAAGGTCAAGCTCCAAAGCAGCGAGGTTCACCAGGAAGGTCAGCAGATCAAAGGCAACTTTGTCTGCAAAGCCTTCTTTTATAAAAAGTCATCTCTGTGGCCATCACTGCAACACAGGCTCTTGGGGGAAGGCAGAAGCGTGAAAGCGGGTGGCTCCAGCTGGGCTTGAGAAGGTGCTACATGCAGATCAGTACTTGGCACAGCTTGAGACAGAAAGGAAACTGGAAGCCCTCACATCATGATGCAGATACAAGCCTCCTTTGATGTTGTAAACAAAAAAAACCCAAAACCAAACAAAAACAAAAACAAACAAAAAAAAAAACCCAAACCCAACGTGAGTCAGGAGAATCTGAGTGGCCTTCTCCAAGCAAAACTGTCCTATTTCTCCCTCCCCAGAAGCCCCGCGTCCAGCCGCTGGCCCTGCTGCCCAGCCCGCTCTCAGGGCATGTGGCAGCAGGGCAGCAAAAAGGGAGGTTGGCACGAGCACGGCTTTTCAGTGAAAAGCTGGGGGAGGCAACACAGGTGGTAGGCAGAGAAGAAAATCTACCTTTGCTTCCAGGGAGTCATCTGCAACTGCTGGCTCTTGGGCAGGATCCCCCACTGCTGCCAGGGCTTTGGCCGGCTCCTCCGCACCCCCGTCCCTGGAGCTGCTCTCTGCAGATGCTGAGCACGCCGACCGGCCTCCCTCCTTCTTAGGTGGTTGGGCTTTGATGAAAAATTTAGGTGCTGGAGGGCTGAACCTGGAAAAGAACGTAACCTTGGTCACGGACCTGCAGTGGGAGGGAGGGGAGCCTGCACGAGCAGCCCCTTGGCAGGATGCGGCCCCTGGCTGGGCACTGGTGGTGTGAGCTCAGTGATGGGTCTGACCCAGCAGCTCCGAAACCAGGATGGAGCAGGACAACGCTTGGGGCTGCCCAGGGACGATGCTGCTATAGCAGCTGTGCAGGCAGCTGGCAACTGGCTGCAAGGAGAAATGGAAGAGGACAGAGGGGAATGGCTTGTAGGGAAGTAAAAAGCGCAGCAGGAAAGGAAGAGACACAAACTGTGCAAAAAGGTGAGGCTGAGATGCAAAGAGGCAGATCCAGCCAGCGATGAGCCAGTACAGACCCACTGGTGCCCTCTTGAAAGCACCCACCACCACGGACCATGCCTTCCTCACCCAGAGGGCCAAAGCAAGACATTTTGCAGCTCTACTACACCTTCATCCTGAATATTTCCCCTGATAATTACCCGCAGCCGTAGGTCACTACGAGCAAGCAGGGATGCTGGTGGCTTTCTCAAAGCGCCATCAAGCAGGAGCAGGGGTGGAGCCCGCAGCCTGCTGTGCCCTGACCGGACAGAGCCCAGCACCGCTCAGGGCACCCACGGAGCCCAGCGTGGGACACCCTCGCACGCGCAAGGCAACACGGAAAGACACGTCAAACAATTCCAAGCAGAGGCTCGCAATTAAACAGCCCATTGATCCCTGATGAGTGCCAAAGCAGCAGCGATTAGTGCTTTGGGGAAGGAAGCTCTGGCCATTTTTAATCAATATACAGCAAACGACAATGACATCATTCAGCTCCCTGCTGTGCCACAGGTATTCCCCGATCCCAGAACAACGGCTCCAACAGCACCTCGCGCTAAAAGGGCAGCAGCTCTGCTGAAAGAAGGTTGGAACCGACGTGGCATTTACCGATGGCGTGGTTACCTCCCCAGCAGTTTCTAAACGCAAACCGGTTGAGGACCAATTTGGCAAATGATTCACAAAGCAGTTCTACGGCTCGTTTTACAAACAGAGCTGAGTTTATGGTTTGACCAACATCTCTCAGGAAAAAGTACATGGTATAACTTTTTCAAATGTTCCCAGGTGACTCAGATTATGTTCCCTGTTTCAAATCGCACAGTAACTCTGCTCCTATTTCAAATGCCACGCACTCGAACCATGCCTGCCTGTCACCGTGCCTATTTGCAAGTGTTCCCCATAGGCAAACAAGGCAGATTTTTTTACAGCAGCCTGGGTGCTTCATTCCCAGCTGGGAATTTGGTGCCTTTAATGACACGCTCCCAAATGAATATTTCTCCTTAGCTTTGTAGCTTGTTATTTAAGGCTGGTTTTCTTTTCTGGATTAGAGGCTCTGCTCTTCACAACCCCCAGGAGGTCTCACCTGACTTGGCCTTCCTGCAACCACATGCAAGAACAAGGCTTGGCCCAGGCAAGCTTCCCCAAGCAGGGACCGATGAGCAGCGGTGCTATCACCCCTCCCCAGCCCTCCCTCTGCCTCCTGCTGGGACCCCATGGGGGACCCCAAAGACAACCGCGGCACTGTCTGCGTGGAAGAACAAACCAGGACTGGAGGGGACGAAGGCGTTCGCTTGCCCCTGCAGAACATCACCCATCTCCAAGCCCATCTGCACAACCTTCACTCCTCTCATCCGAGGCACCTTAATATGTGTTGGGGTGCACCGATGGGCGACCAAACTGCTCAACACCTCCAGCAGCCACGATCTTGGGCATCTACATAAGGATGAAATAAATTGAGCTCAGCTGCAACAGCAGTGCCTCTGGGCAGCCTGCAACTGAACACTACTTCTCCTGGGTGGTAAGGGAGATGCCTGCAGCATGGGAGTACAAATATCCAGGGCCAGGAGCACCTTGAAGCCCTCCAGCTACGCACCAGGCCACGCACCAGTTCGGCGCATGAGCCTGGCCATCATCACAGTGGCTGTCCCAAAACTGCTACCTGTGATCCACCCTAGCAAGGAAATGAAACTGCGGCTCTTAGAGCGCTTCTGATGAATACTGTGGGTTAATATCAACTCCTGAGAGTTGTTAATAACAACTCCAGCTCCTTTGCAGAGCCCCATGAAATCTCCCTGTGAGCTGAAGTCCTCCCCAAGCTGCTCTGCTGTAGAGAGCTGAAGGATTCCCCTCTCTTTGCCCCTGCCTGCCTCCCTCTCCGAGTCAGGAGATGTAGATTTATGGTGATACCTCCTCAACATCCCAAAGTCCTCACCCGAGCTGTTTGAATACAGGGGCCATACTCTCTTAACACAATTGCTACTTGTTTTTTGAGTGGGCAAAGACAGTCCACCTGCTTCTGCGAGCAGCACGGCAATCTGTCAGAGTTCAAGGATCGTCTGGGCAATGTTCTTAGGCATATGGTTTAGTTTTAGGTAGTCCTGCGAGGAGCAGGGAGTTGGACTCAATGGTCCTTACAGGTCCCTTCCAACTTGAGATATTCTATGATTCTGTGAATCAATGCTCCTGTGCAGCTACGAGGGCAGAAGGAATGGCAGTTCTTCACACTGTGGCTATTTTCAGGGATAAAGAGATGGGCCAGCTGGATGAGAGATTATTTTTTTTTTTTTCACAGGGACCTTTAACAGAGTCTATCGCAGCACAGAGTGGCTCCTCACCTACAGCACATGGAGCTGGTGGCTGTGGCCAAAGAAATCATTGGCAAAGAAACCACTGAGGACCAAAACACCGGCTTTGGCCACCTGACTTTGAGAGGAACAGCACGCATTGCTGCTACTCCACGCTGGGACAACCTCCTGCCTCCTCAGTGATACAACAGGAAAACAGAGCACTGGCACATGCCAGACAGATCCCGCCCTTTCTGAAAAAGAAATGTGTGATGACGTCTTGGGAAACGATCTCCCTGACTGGTACTCTCCTCATCTGCCTTAAAAAAATAAATTAAAAAAAAAAAATCAACATTTTGTTTCATAAACAGTAAAGCTCTGCGGAGACGGGGCCTTGAGCAGCAGCCCAGGGGCAATTAAAGCATGAGCCATCCCGGCAGCACAGGCGTAATGGCATTTATAGGGAGAGGGATGCCGTTTGCAGTGCAAACGTACCTTGGGTTCCCACTGTGAGCCTTGGGTAATGAAGACGTTCAGAAAGCAAAGAGAGAAGTTGGCTGCTCCCCAGGTTCCCTAGCTGAACATTGCTGGCACAGCAAGAAGTCACCTTCCAACCAGTGTTTGCTGGCCAGCTGTAAAACCAGAAGGCAACCCCCGTCCAACCGCAGCCCACTCAGGGCGTGGATGACACATGGACATCTCCCACGTTTTGTCCTGATGGCACAGGACAAAGCCAAGGAGAGAGTCAAATACTTGACAGCACCTCGGGGGGGACGTGCAGCACTTTTCACCCAAACAACGGTTTCTCCTTCGCCTCCCCTGCCTTAAATCCACTCCTCCAACTCCCTGGGGCTGCTCCCCAGTCTGCCGGGGCAAAGGAAAGCTCTCGGGGTCTGTCACCCTCATGCAAAGGAGGAGGCTGAGCCTCAGAAAACACAAGCATAATACTTGAAGTGATTCCCACGCAGCCGTTCTGGGCTCCAACCTCCATCGCGATGGCCCAGGTAAAAGTCCTCCAGGTGTGCAACAGTGAAACCGTTGGTCAGAAGCCCCGGGGCAGCAGAAGCTGTCTCAAACCTGCAGCATCCCAGCAAATGAGCTGGGAAAAAGCAGTGTCGTGCTGGAAGGCACAGAGCTGGAGGGTACGTGGTGAGGGTCACCATGCTGAAGGTGAACGCAGAGAAGCAGCAAGTTTACAGACACATTTCAAATAGGAAATCATCACCCTCCAACCTTTGTTCTGATAAAGCATCACTGTACACACCTAGTATATGGGTTTATGTCTCTAATACAGACTTGGTAACAACATATGCTCACTTACTCCTGGCTCCAAACCCCTCCTTGGCACTCACTGTATTTACTTTTTATCCTTTCTGGAGGGGAACAGGTCGCAAATTTCCCCAAGTCTCCCTTGCTTCAGCTCCCCAGTGCCTCTGTCCATGAGTACAGAGCCTCTCCGTAAGCTGCTCACGGCAGCCGGACTGCCACCCCAGAAGTGAAGCCTGCGCGGCATCCAGCCCTTGCTCCAAGAGACTTCGTCTCCAAGAAAGAAGAGGCCACTTCTCTGTTACACTGAGCAAACCGCTTCTCGGCTGCTGCCAAACCACACGCAGCTGAAGGACTCCTTCAGCAGCACGCTTCCATCACGACTCAGTCCTCCTTTTCTGAGTTACCCATGAGACTGAAGCAGGAGAAAGACCACCAATAGGGCTACCAAAGCCCAAAATGTACTGCCCCAAGGAGCTGATAGCATTGGGGGGTGAGAAGGGGGTATGCTCTACTGTCACTCATCCCAGACTCCCCAGCAGCAGGGGCACGGTGGATGTATGCATTTTGGATGTATATTCTTGCTGCTCATGTTGCTACCTCTCCCCTCTGGTTACTGACAGAGCACTGCTCTCAGATTTTTGCCTTGCCCGGTTTCTCACTCTCTACATTTTCCATCTTCCTTGTTATAGAAACATCAGCAAAGCAAAAAACTCATCAAATATAACACAGACTTGGGGTTGTGGGGTTTTTTTGTCACTACCAAGGCTGGGATCTGGCTCGCAGGGTCCCTGCAGGGCAACCTGCCAAGGGACATGCACAGAGATGGCAGCGACATGAGGAATTCCTAATGCTATAGGAAGATCCACTTGGGAGGAGAAAGGCTGCTGGTTTGTTCAAAACAAATTGGCTGAAAAAATCCTGGATGGAAAGGGAAGAGTCATCTTCTACATGTTTAGCCCAACAATCCCTTTCCCCAAAGAATCTACTGGCAATTCATTACGCTGGATTTGTAGCCAAGACACTCCCACTCTCCAGAGACGTCGGATCAACACACGGAGGGGACCTGACAGGTGCCACGGAGGTGCACAGCTCCTGCTGATCCACCCTGGCACATGGACCGCATGGCGTGTGTTAGCTCTATCCCAGGGAGGGAACATGTCTCGCGTGAAGGGGATGAAGAGGTGATGCAGGAACAGCAATGCTCAAAGGAAATGACAAGGCATGGATCCTTAATGAAGGATGGAAACTCCAGAGAACAGCTAAGTTTGGGGAGGAGCCTTTGGCAGCCTTTGTCACAGGTCTCTAAGAAAAGCCTTGTATAGCCCTTGGATTTAATGTCTTCCTTTTGATGGGAATCCCAAATAAAGCTGAGGAGCTGGGTACTGCCCTTAGAAAGGGGAACAAATCTGCATTTCAGGAAGAAACCTTTAAGATAAGAAAGATGATGGAATGTTTGAAATTGACTCCAGATCTATTATCTCCTGCTGGGCCATTCTAGAGGTCCTTTCCAACACTGCAGAAAACATCTTGGTGCAAAGGCTTAACTTGGCTTTGAGCTAGCAAAGGTCCAAGAGGTAAGGAGAGCCTATTCCTACTCTGTCTCTAACCACATAGAAGAAGAGTAACCAGGAGAGAGTTATGGCTCAGCCGTGTCAGAGAAGGGGCATGGGTTGGCATGAGTTCGGCAAGTCCAACCACACAGCAACGGTTGGACTGTGTTGCTTCTATGATTGCTCTGCTCAAAGTAGCAGCAGTGACTGAAGAGTAAGGAGGAAAAAATGGGTTGAACAATTAGAAGAAAAAAAAAAAAGATCTAAGCACACAGCATCCCTTCCAGGCAGAGAAACAACACTCTTCTCTCCTGGACAAAATAAACATGTGTGTCTGATTGATGCTGCTGGGAGTCTCTGATGATTGGCTCCAGCAAGGTTAGATGTATGGACGGTTAAATTCCATTGATCTCACCTTCGTGAGACCTGATGTTTGATTCCCTCAGTGTCAGACTGAGTGACCTTGATCTGACAATCTAGAATACCAACAGTGCTTAATGTGGACCAGAAATACTATCTGACATGTTGCCCTTCTGCAGGGCTCTTCATGAGCAATTTGAGGTGTGAATAGCTTGGAGACAGTCTTCATTTCCAGCTCTGCCACAGAGGATCACATGGCGTCTGCTGAGGGACCCGGAGAGAGTACATTACTGCATAACCAACATGCAGAACAGAAAAGGGAGCTGTCGTAACGTCCACAGCGCTAATGAGCCAGCAAAGGGGCTATGCCCAACACTGTGGAGCCAAGGCTGCTATCCTGCCAGATGCTTTGGACCCTCAACTGCTACCAACTCAGCAGAGCTGGGTGACTCTGCATCCACTGGAAGAACGAGCACCTGCAGGCTCAGGTCCAGCAAAGCCCATTTAGGTGGAGACCGGGGTTATCAAAAGCTGAAAACTGAGTCAGCATTCACATTTCCAAAAACCTAAACTGGTTCTAAAAAAAGAAGAGGCAAGATAAACAGGCAATCGGCCAACAAGTGGCCCTAGAGGAAATTAATTCCACACAGCTTCACTCTGTTTGTTTCTCTTATTATAAAACACATGCATTGTTCTATCATCAAAATTAGATTTCCCCTTTAGCTGGTAATTAAACCCTAATCTAATTTACCAGGGGATGACAGGGGCCTCCAAGCTGAGCTTACAGCCCTGCTCCTCTTCCCCTGCCCATCTCCCTCCACCTGCTTTTGCAGACTTTCCTCTGCATTTTAGGGTCTGTTCTTGAAGGTGCCGTGCATCAAGAAGGGCCACACTAAAGACTTCTTGTTGTTGCTTGGCAAGAGCCAGCTGTGAATGGGCTACCCCAATGCCCAGGTCTTCTCCCCCAAGCCCTCCTCATAGCCATAGCTAATTTCCACTTCCCAATAGGTCGTCTCCTCTGAGACAGATCCCAATGCCCTAAACAAAACTGTTTATTGATGATCTCTAGTATTTCTAATAGCAGCACTTCAATGCACAATGGCTGACTTTGCTCGGTTTCCTAGGGCATTATGGAAAAACCATTTGCTACTGTAATCAAAACTGCCCAGACTAGACTTTTGTACTATGCAGAGAGGCCACAGCAGGAGGAACTGCTAGAAACGTGTTTATAGACGTGCTCCGGCATGACTGCCAGATTGGCTTGGAAACCACAGACCAGCGCTGGGTGGCCCTGCTCCCAGGGGATGTTCAGACAAGTCCTCCCACCAACACCTACAGCTGTACCCAAAGCTGCAGCAGAACCTGCCATTTCGCTGTAAAACACTGAAGAGCTGTTTGGCGAATGTAACGTGCCATTGAACAGATGGAAACTCACTTCACCAAGGTGGTAATTGCCTCAGGCCACGAAGGTCTGAGAAAGCAGCTTTCCACACCAGCTTTCCTGGAGAATGCTGCCTCTTTCCCAGCATCAAACTGGTGGAGATCACCTATTCCCTGTGCATCTAGCCTGACCACAGCTGGTAGGTGTTCTTTCCGCAAGGGAAAGTTGAAAGCAATTTGTCGGATGCCAGGCAAACAGCTTGGTCTTTGCAAAGTACAAACAGGACACCGGGAAGAAGAGCTTCAAGGAGAGGGTGGAGGCGCACATACCTCATCTGGTTCACGTGGCTGTCCATCAGGAAGGACCAGTGGTACCGGACAGGAAGTGGGCTGCAGTTTGTCATCCTGACATAACGCACAGCTTCGGTGTCATTCAAGAGGCACCCAAAGTCCACGGCCATGGTCGGGAAATGGAGGTTGGGGAAGTAGACTTCTCCCCGAACGGTGACCTGCTCCTCCTGAGGGTGCTCGAGAAAGCGTATCTTCAGAGCCTTCTCTGCCACCCAGGTATTCAAACCCTCTTCATAAGCAGGGTTAAAGCTGATGGAGAGATGAAGTTCCTCTCCTATCTCCAGCTTCATGGGCTGCAAGGAGATGAAGAGTATTAACCGCCAGTGTGATGAAGTCCCAAGGTCTTACGGCATGAAAATGTAAATATTCAACATGTGACCCCAACGTGGCCACCTCAGTTCATCCTTCCTTTTCTTTATAGTGTGCGCCTGCCCGCAAGCACCACAACACTCTGGTCTGAGACTATCTCACACTCATGCCTCTGGGCTCTGCATCCATACAAGAGGGAAAGAAATATTGTCCTCCTGAATTCTGGACCCACAGAAGCTATATGCTAAATACATAACCAAACCAGCACTCTGGCAAGCCAGGGCCTTTTGCCCTGACTCCAGAGGAACATCTTTTTCCTCACAGCACAAGCGCAATGGCATTGCAGCCTCACCCTTGCAGGTGCTAGTCACTGGCACGGCACAGAAATGGTGGCCGTGCCTACTACAACACGTTTAGCAGAGTCCATACCCAACACCTTCCACCAACAACGGGGCAGGTGCCAGGGAGCAGCTGGAGGAGCATCCTCAGCCTTCCTGAAAGCAGGGCTGCCCTTGAAGGGAGCAAGCTGCTCTTGAGGTTATCCAAGGATGGCTGCTGGAGAGCTAGGATGGTTTCCAGGAGACACCTTTACTACATGGCGTGCCCAGACCTAGTTGCACGCTCCCCTCTCCTCATGGCTTAAAGCCAGGACGCATTTCCCCAATTCAGATGATATTTCGTTTCCTTCAGCAACTCGTTTCAAATCTAATTTAGTTCAGGCCAGTCTACTGCTGATTCTAAAGAATAAACCTCTCTATCAGAGGACCTCCCAACAGAAATGCACCACCACACTCCTCCCTCTTCAAACCCCACCAGCACCAAGGTCCACGGCTGCTCACCTGAACATCTGCGGGGAGGGGCTGCCGGTCCGCATCGCAGATCACGAAGGGTTGCTCCAAGGCCAGGACAACGCTGAGTGGCAGGGAGGACATGTTTTTTAATGAAAGAGGCTGGTACTGAAGAGTTAGGACATCACTGGGTTGCTACAGAAACAGGAGACAAGGAAAAAAAACAACCTGAAGCGGCCACAGACCTCCTTCCCTTTTCTGATGCATTTCAAGGTTTTCAACCCCAGAAGAGCATACATCTCTATTTACTATTTTTATTCACTTCTACCCTTCTAGAAAGGTTTCCTTGAAGTAGATCAGATGCTTTTCATCTTTAGAAACTACAGCATCCCCCGGGGGACAGGGAAACAGTCTCACGTACAGATGGGGGGATAGGACCCCGAGAGGAGGCAGCTGCTTGAACAAGATCAAAAGAGAACGTGAAGCCAGAGCTTTTGTCTCTGCGTGGTTTATAGAAACTAGACAGGGTTTGGGAAACTACTTCTGGGTGTATTGACATCAATCAGCTGCAGCTTCGTAGTACTCAATAAATCAGAGCGTGTGGCATCAAGCAGACCACAGGCAGACATCAGGCAGAGCTGAAAAGCTTCTAATTAAATCTGAACTCCCTGCTCACAGGATTTTGTGCTTCTCTGGAAGCCTGGGAACCAGAGGAGAGACCTGAAAACACAGAAACTAAATAATGAAGTATCTTCTCTTTTTCAGACACCTCACGGGAGAGAGAAAGATGATGCAGGAGTCAGGATCCAGAGACTAGAGGGCTCCTGCTTTGTGTTGATATTACCATCACTGCAGCTGAAGGACATCTGCGGGTCCTTTGAAGAAAGTGAGGCTTGGGGAAATGCAAAGAGCATACCAAGAGCAGAGAAGGCAAAGAGAGACAAGAGATGACAGTTTTCCCTCATCAGCCTGAGGAGCTGACAGCTTTCTCAGTTTTTCTCAGCTCCCCTACAGGATCAGTGTTCAGACTTCACTGTGCCTTGAAGGAGGATCCTCAAAAACCTCCCTTTATACTGAGTACAGAAACTGGTGTCTCTCTAGAAGTGGCCACGATCCCCCTCAGCAGAGCAGCTGTAATCTCAGTTTTACTTCGGTGAAGTTAAAAACCAGTCCATCCCTAGAAACATCCTCACTTACTTTACAAAGCACCTCAGGAGGGGTGAGGAGCAGGTTTAGCATCGCTCAGCTGCAGCTCTCTGCTCTCCCACCTGCAGCCCCAGCACACGAGGGGGCTGCGCAAAGCCCACGCTGTTCTCGTGGGTCCCACACATCTCACCCTGTGCCCTTGGCTCAGCAGCTCAATTCTGTATCCACATCAAGAAAGGCCGAATACGGCTGGTGAGACTGTCCCCAAGCCCAGAGGAGCGAAATAATGATCTTGGTGTTAATGGCAAAAACTTGGTCCTGCTCAAATCAATAGTCAAAGCCCTGAGGACTCGGACAAGATATTTAACTTCCCCCTTTGAACACAAGCACACACACCCCACGGGCTCTCAGTCATCAGCCAAGCTATTCAATGCCAGCATGCAATCTGCAGACTTACCTTCTCCACCCGGAAAGTGATTTCTCTGGAGGATATTTGCAGAATGGGAGCAACAAACTCACAGGTGACGTCCACTTGCATGATCTGTGCCTTCCCTGCCTTGCTCCCCACCATGGCGTGACACAGCAGCCGCTCCTTCACTACCTGCATGCAAGAGTCACACGTCACCCGGCGGGTGCTAGCAGGGTGTCCAGAAAACACCCCGCATTTGCTAGCCACCCGACTGTGGACATAAAGGATTTTGATAGCCTGGATAAAAACTGTGCCATGGGATCTTGGCCATCAACCATCAACAGGTATTACTGCCCTAAAGTGACAGTCACTCGTCTCCTCAACAGCCCTCTCTCTTTCTATGCTACACCCTATTTATGCTGCACTCAAACATCCATACCGCTACACCCCAACATCCACAAAAGGCACTTGAGTCACGTGCTGTCTACAATCGTAATAATCCCTGCCCCAAATGATGCTTGTTTTGATGTACCCCATCGCTAAGCATAATGCTTACAGAAAGCTGTAGGAACTGATTAAAAAAATATATAACTATACTAAGGGAAACAAGTGGTAGAAGGGCCAACGCCAGCAAACCCTCCCTTGGAAGCTTAGTAGAAAGGATACATGGCAAAAACCCAAATAGCCAGCCTGCCTTCAGGTAAAGAGGGGATCACTCATTCCTAGGATGTACTGTGCCCTCCTAGAGCTGCTTTGAAAAGAAATCTCCCTAGGAAAGAGATGTCTTGCACTCCACATGAAAACCCTCTGCTGAAGCTGGATGCTCTTATGTTCAAGACTTTTTCCTGATTTCTCATGGTTTCACTTTCCCAAATTCCTCCCGTCATTTCTCATTCTTCCCTCTGGTACAACACCACAACCCAACAACTCCTCGGAGTCTACAGCCTCCAAAATCATCTGTGCTGCACGTGCAGTGCAGGCAGTTGGGCTTCTGGCCAACCTGAAGAGAATTAAGTTCCCAAGACCCCAAGTAAGGTGGAAAACCCACTCCCAGGGTCTGGGCTTTGACTGCATGAACCAGGCAGCCACAGCTGAGCTCACAGATCCCCTTTGGCCTTTCCGGGCAAGACACCCTCACCAATACCCTGATCATTTTCCTTCCTTTCTAGTACCTTTTTCCCTCTTCAGCAAAACCTTTGGGCTCAGAACTGCACAGGGACAATCCCATCACAGTCAACTGAGTGAGTAATCAAGTCTTCCTCAAGCTGCCACTCAGGCAACCCTTTAAAAAACCTTTCAAAGCACTGGTATCAGCAGGAGCTTAATGCAGATTTAGTCCATAGTTGCTTAAACATCTGTGCCCAGTGGTCCTGGAGCCAGGGAATGCACACCAGGGTTAGCTGGCAGTTTCTCTGCAGAGTTGGATTTCCCCTGGAAAGAAGGGTCCAGGGAGAACACCCAGTGACCCTGCTGAAATCCCTCCCCTCTCAGCTGCCATCCAAGGGTGCTGCAAGACCTGGCTGCCCTTGGGACACCGGGGCTGGCTGAGAGACTGGGGCGAGCTGTTCTGGAAATATTGACAAAAGTCAAGCTGTCAATTATAATGATCCCTGGGAAGAGACTCCCACATGGGGAATGATCATTAGAGCTGACACACCCTGTTCGTTTTTTCTCCTCCAGGACTCAGTGCTAGACAAGCCCTCTGCTTACATTTGTCTACAGAGGAAAAATGATGCTGCTCCCAGACACTCCCGCCCTTCACAGGTGGTTTGTTTTGCTCACTGCTTCCCCCAGACAGATGACCTTGCATTTTTTAATCTACTTTCTGCCTGTGCCCCTAGTGTAAGTAGAACTTATTTGCCCTGCCCTTCCTTTCTGCCTCAGCACATGACACCTTATAACCTGCCCTTGGCCCCTGAAGTAGCAATACTTCCTTCAGCCCACATTTTGGTGTCAGCAAGTTGGGTTTATGGTAGCTCTAGAAACACAAAAAAAAGCCTTAGCAACTGATGGTGGCCAGCAAGAAAAGCAACTGGTGCTCCCATCGTAACTTGTGGCATTAAAACAGTTTCTGGAAAGTTCTTGCTCATTTTCGCAGGCAAATGTCAAGGGGCTGCAAAAGAACTCCCAGTGGACGTGATCCGATGGGAAAGGCTCAGCCCTCATGGGGGACCTCACCTGTGGAGTGCTGGAGAAGCCTTCCAGGGTCATCTCCACAGTCTTGCCCGGCATCAGCTCCATCCTCAGAGGCTGAAGCTTAAACACGGGGCAGGCAGGTTTGGGGTTCTGGGCGGAATCTTTGCCCTTGGTGGTACCAATGGCAGGGAGACGATGATGCCGGTGAAATGGGCTGAAACCTTCTGTTGTCCAATACAGGTACTGGGTGCGTCGCCCTTTATTCGTCATCTTGAAGTGGTAGCAGCAGGGGTCCAGGCTAGAAGAGAAGCAGAGATGGAAAATGTCACAGGAGCTGCCATTTCCCAGCGATCACCCAGCTTCAGCACCCTGAAGGCATTATCCAACTGCACACTCAGCAATAAAGGCACCTCCAAAAAGGCTGACCTAGCTCAAAGCTACAGCAAGAGCCAGACCTTGCCTGCCCCGAAGTTTATCACCATCCAGCAGCTGCTCTGGTTGTGCACAGCAAGGAAAAGCTTCGTGAAGAACATTGTGGTGGGTTGACCTCGGCTGGATGCCGGGTGCCCACCAAGCCACTCAATCACTCCCCTCCTCAGCAGGACAGGGCGGGGAGAAAATAAGATGGAAAAAAACTCGTGGGTCACGAGAAAGGCAGTTTAATACGGCAAAAGCAAAGGCCGCGCACAGAAGCAAAGGAAAAGAAAAGATTTATTCTCTACTTCCCATCAGCAGGTGATGTCTAGCCACTTCCCGGGAAGAAGAGCTTCAGTACGCTTAGCGGTTGCTCCACAAGACAAATGTTGTAATAACAAATGCCCCCCCTTCCTCATTCTTCTCTTAGCTTTTATTGCTGAGCAGGCGTCGTATGGGATGGAACATCCCTTTGGGCAGTTTGGGTCAGCTGTCCTGGCTATGACCCCTCCCAAGATCTTGCCCACCCCCAGCCTAGCGGTGAGGGGGGAATGTTGGAGAGACAGCCCTGGTGCTGTGCGAGCACTGCTCAGCAGTACCCAAAACACCGGTGCCTTATCAGCACCCTTCTAGCTACCAATACAAAGCACAGCACTATGAGGGCTGCTATGGGGAAAATGAACTCCATCTCAGCCAGACCCAACACAAACATCATCTCAGTTGCTGCAGACAGAGCATCACCAGCCTTTGGGGCTTAATAATCAGAGTATTTTTCCAAGGGGCTTCCTGCAGGTCTCGCTGCATCAGACACTGAGCTGGCCTGGCCTGGCTGCAAGTGGAGGGAGGAACAGCTTCGCTGCCATTTCACCTTCCCCTTGGGAGCTGCTGCCTCAGGTGGCTTCCTCCAAAGATGCTACTGGGGAGGCTGCAGGGTATATAGACTCATCTGGTGATCCGGGCACCACCTGCCTCACTGGTGGGATCCCCCTCATCCCCCCATCCCTTAGGGAGCAGCCAACCCTCATCGCCCCCAACATATCGCCCTTTGCCTCAACAGTGCAGCTGGGTTTGTGTTTTAGGGAGACAAATGCACTCTGAGAACACAGGATCAACAGAGGTTTTCCCAATACGAACACAGCAGCAAGACCAGCTCTAGCTGCTGAGGGAACGGAGCGACAATCAGAGATGAAGAACTAGAGCTAGATATAAAGCCAGATGAATATTCAATGGGAATTGATTCCTTCAGGTAAAGAAACACTAACCGCAGGCTAGTCTGGAGTCATTATTTTACCCTCTATAAAGCTGAGCATGACCAGGAAATGAAGAGTTCCTGGAACAGTTATTGTCTTTTTGAAAGGTACAGAACATGTGGCTTACAAAATGCATGTCTGCCATAAGCAGCTAAATACAAACACACAAGCATGTACTATAGAACAAACAAGTCTGTGAAACAGACTGTTAAAAAAAATAACGAGGTTTACAAGTTTAATATGAAATGGTGTGTGTTGTGGAGAGCAACGGATGAAAGCTCGGAGCAGCTCTGGGGAGATGCAGAATTTGTGGCTCTGGGAAAGCCCAACTCATCGGAGATGTTACCGGGGTCCCACCACAGCTCACTCGGTGGCAGTTCTGCAGCCGACACCAACGGCAACAACTCCAAACAGAGCCTGCGGGTGAAGGGGGGCAGAGCACAATGACATGAGCCACCCCAACATTGTCCCCTGTGTTGTGTAGCCAATCTGCGGCTGCACAGAGCACAGGACACGCTGGACAAGCACCAACCTCCCTGCAACGTCCCTGCTGATGTGGATGGCTTGTGGATGCATATTTAAGTTGCTGAAAATCTATCCTAAATGCTTAAGGTAGGATTAACCTGCTCTTTCTAACCAAAAATGTAGGTATCAGAGCACTGTGGACCCTCTTTGCAGCCAGGGAAAGGAACAGGCACCTCGAGATGATGATGCCTCTCGCCCCAAAAGGTCTCCAACACAAGGCAAGCAGCACTTTGCAAAGGCTTATTTTCCTCCCCTGTTTAGAAGGACGTGCCTGGTTTCAGACACACACGGAAGCATCAACAAATCCCCTCCTCCGAGCCAAGCTCTTTCAATAAATACTCTCAATTTATCCCACCCAACCTCTCCTCCTCTCCCTTTCAGAGCTGGGCCTGCAGCCACCCTCACTTGCCCGTGCCCCGGGCTGCTGCTGCGGTCTTGACCTAGGAGACAGGGAGGAAAGCAGGCAGGAGTGACGAGGAAAGAGCAACTACGTCTCATAAAGAGCAGCCTGGCAGGGGAGCCGGGGATGACGAGTGAACTAAGGCATGATACAGGGCAAAGACAAATTCTGCTGCTCCTCCAGGACTCCCAGGCAGAGGGGAAATAAAGCAGCACCATTACTTTACTCGAGGAGTTGCTAACAAGCTACCTCCACAGTTTTCCGCTGCTGCAAGATGATACTCCACAGTGAGTGAAAAAGCAAGCCATGTTATTCCAAAGGGAAATATGTTTATACACGTGATGTAGTGTTTTCCAGCAGGAGGCTTCGGGGACCTACTGTTCTTCCTCCGTATCTTTATTTGATAAAGTGAGGAAATAAAGGTATTATAAGTAAGGGCAATTCAGTGACAATTTAGCAACTGGTGTCCATTTTGGTGGCTTTTGATGGCATCTAACATCTTTCAAATGGCCATAAAATGCTTCTAAAGGAATTCTTGTGGCTTCAGTGAAACGGAGCCAGGACCTTGAGCACGGAAGGAGAACTAGCCTGAAGGACTACAGCAAAACTCCTCCTGGCTGAGCCCACGGCAGAAGCGGGAGCTGAGAGGTAGCCTACCTGAAGTGGCGTCCCAAGTTGAGCTCCGGACCAAAGGGTTTGTCGGTGACAATGGTGGTGCCAATGCCGACAGCCCGGACGGGGATGACATAGGAACGGCTGTTCTCTATGAACAGGTTCACCTCGTCCCTGAATTTCTCCGTGTCATCCAAGTTTGCGATGATGGTCACAGACACCTCGGTCTCGGGGGGGATCATTCCTTTACTGGGTTCAATCCTCCAGCGCGAGCGTTTGCCAGCCTGCAAGACAAGCCAAACACTAACTTAGCATGGAAGCCACGGACCCTGGTCTCTTGTGGGGTGCAGGAAAAGGAAGGACTAAAAGATATGAGGGTAAAAACCAGAAAGGCTTCATTTCCCTAAATCTAAGCTACGGTGTCTGCAAACAGCAACTATGCAGGAGCTTATACAACCTGTAGTTTACCCTCCTTTAACAGACTCACTTCATTAACCCCGTTTTGCCTGACCCAAGAGATGCTCATCCTCAGGAGAAGGTTATTCCCCCTCCTCTTTTGGTCTCTCTTTTGGAGTGCGCACCAAGGGAAGCTACTTTCTCTCTCCTGGCTTCCCAACAACGGTGGCCGGGTTTGCATGAAGGCTCAAGGCCAGAGGAAGCCAGGACTGCTCAAATCCCACCGTGGCAGCCACGTGCATGGGGGATACTGCTGAGAGCCTGAAGAATAACTCTGCAAAACCAGTTGATCAAAACCCCAACACCAAAGTCGTCTCTCCCAAGAGTTAGGCAGTGCTTCTCAACAGCCCCTGAAGGACTGAAGCACTCGGTCCCCACTGATCATCAGCTGCAGCGAGGTGTCCCACTGTCCTTGGCTTTGAAACATTCAGCTCTAAGTGTTGACAGCAGGGCAGTAAAGAACTAAGCAGAAAGAAAGGGCAAGACATGCCCTGTGGGCATGGCCGGGGCTTCCCAAGCATTCTCTTCCTCTCCTTTCTCATGCACCTTTGGCTAGGAATGGGGCAATAAGGGGGCTGGACCCCCGGTCCATTTAAAACCACAGTCGGTCCATTTAAAACCACAGTCGCAGGGAGCAAGCTTGCAGCAGACAAAGAGAAACGCATGCAATGTTCCCCAGCCAGCATGAAATGCACTGGGATGTAGATGTACGGCTTCAAAGTGTCCATCACGGTGTTAGTGGCACACGCACCCCACAGTTCAGTGCTCTGTTTGGGACGACAGGCACTACTCACCCAAAACACCTCAGTATTGTAAGAGAAAAGGGTTTTTTCCTTCTGTTTTTAATGAAAAGCAATGATGAGCTTGGAGGCCTGACATGATCCAAGTGCCTGATCCAGGTGAAGTCAGCTTGAGTTTCCATCTGTCAGCCTGGTGGCACTGAGCTCTAACAGGACACCAGCCAGCCCAAGGGAGAAGAACACCAGAAAACCAAGCAGCACTTCAAAGTCATGGAAAGCATTTTAAATAACCCCGCCAAAACGACCTCTGCTAACGAGGGTAAGACTAGCGGGAGGACAGGGAAGCAGTAACTTGCTGAGCATTCAGGGTCCCGGCAGCATGGGGAGGTGCCCCAGCTATGAAAACTCCTTAGGCTGACTGCAGGTCAGGTCTGCATGCCTGCATCCCAGGATGGAGCATGCCAAAGGCATCAAAATTATTCCAGGCACTGGCAAAACTAATAAACTCAGTTCCAGGCTCTTCAAAGCCTTCCCTCCCCGCAGCCCGCACAAATTGCTCAGATAACAACAAAATCGCGCATCAGCCAGAACAAGAAACATAATCACTAAAGCAGCATCCCTTTATCGGCACTCGTTTGAAGTTTATCTCCCTGTTTTGCTGTCTCTCCATATGACCATTTCTTTAATAAAGGGAATGTCATCAAAAGCTTGAGATAATATGCAATGAAATCAGGAAATGAAACAAAACCTGCACTAAATGGGGAGAGAAGCAAATATGGGAATGGGAACTGCATGTTCTCTCCTTGCTTACACCGAGTTTGACCAAAACTCTTTATATGCTGCCTGAAAATCACTTGATTCTCTCCAGGGAATCCCAGTGAGAAGATAAACAGGTGCAGCTTCTTTTTTTTTTTTAAATAAACAAAACATGGTCTCTTCTGCAACATCAGCTCCAGTTGAATCTGAGGGCAGCTCATCCCTGGGAAGGTGGAAGGGGATCTGTTCCCCAGGCACTCTCCTGAAGACAAGACCACATCTGGCTGGACGACCACTGCTGGAAACCAGGCAGCAGTGAGCTCCATCAGGAGCACAGGGCTCTGGATTAGGGAGGTCAAGGATCCTGTCAAAGGAGACAGGAGCCCAAAATCAGGAAACAGAGCACCGTCACTACAAGGGGAAGTCCCAAGAAAGGTTTCCTCTCTCCTCCCTCATTACAAGGCACCAGGAAAACAGCGTTTGCCTCCCTGTAGTAGCACATAACACACCCAGCACGGTGGTCATGCAGGCAGAAGAAAGCTGCCGCTGATGGACAAAAATTGCACCCTAGGCCTTGTCTTTTCCTTCCTGATCACACAGGTGTGATACGCAGCTGCCTTCTGTGATGCTGAGACATGTCATTCTTGGTAGCCAAATAAAAGATGCCTGAGGAGACAAAGTGACAACAAACAAGTACGAAATGATCAAAGAAAGATGCTTTTTTCTCTCTGCCTTTCTGCAGGGAAAGCAAACACTTCCATTAATCAATACAACTCTTTTGCACTTGTCAATACAGCAAAAATCAGACACTTAGGGAAACAGGAAAAGAAGATGACAGCGACAGCAAGGAGGAGAAACGGCCACTTTTTTCAGCAGGTCGCATCAGCCCCCAGCTAAGCTGCAGCAGCTCCTTCATGTTGACCTATTCCTCCAGTCTTTTTTACCACAAAAAAGGCAAACCCTCCCCTTGCGGGATCCACAGGATGCTCTAACAGGGCTGCCTGGCAGCTGGGAAAGCAATCTGACAAGGAAAGGTACGTCAGACAGACACAGGATTCAGTGGGTGAGCACGGGATGACACGCTGGCCCCAAGGGTCACAGCCCTGCAGCTACCCCGGCAAGCAAGGATAAGCCAACCAAGGACATGGGTATGAAGTCCCTACACTCCACTACAAACCCAAAAAGCCCCATCTCAGTGGAGGGTTTGGAGGGTTTTTTTATTTCCTTCCTTCTGGTGGCAGAGATGCTCAGTGCTGCTCCCCGCAACTCATCCGACAGACACAAGAGGGGCACGGGGAAGCCTGTGCACGATGAGGAGTACTCCAGGTAAGTCTTGAAGTTGCTATCCCGAAGTGAAGTTTGCCACAAAAAACATCTCAGCTTGCTCAGATAATGCTCTTTTCTCCCATAAAGCAAGAAGAAAGCTCGACTTGACAGGAACAGCAATTTGCATGTGGTGGTTAAGGATACCACCATGGCCATCTGCATTACAGCATCTTCCTTTTCTGTTCTGAACAAGACACCAGCCTTTGATTTGCCTTGTTGCTGCCCCTTAATCTAATCTCATTCAGGTTGTTGAGCTGCCAGTCAGCATGCTGTAATGTTGCTGATCCAACACTGCTCTGAAAATTTCAATCAAGAGCTCTTTCTTTCGAGTGGGGACCATGATCCAGAAGCCTAAATGCAAAGAGCCAGGGTTTTGAGATTAGCCATCAAATGGGAAACAGGGAAATCCCAGCTCACTGTCCTGCAGCAGTCTCCAAGCAGGAAATCAAAGCAGCAGCTTTGGCATCTTTGAGAACACAAGACTTGGGTTCAGGGGCGCAAATGAATGAAGGATGCCCAGGTCACCCACCAGCTAGGCTAAGGGACGGCCAGAGCCAGTTCTGCTCTCAGATCTACATGTGCAGGTCACCCTGACACCCGACTGCATCTCAAATTTTATCTCCAAAATTATTCAGTCCCCTCTTCTTCCCATCAATAAACTGCCAGGCAGCCTAAGGCAGCAGCAAAGGGCAAAACTTCAACTGAGGCAACAAAACAGCACCAAAGTAGGCAGTTGCTGAGGGCAAGGGAGTAGCTCGAGCACATCTCGCCTGCCACGGTGCTGCTCCCATCAGGCAGGCTCAGCATCACCGTCTTGAAGAGTCTGAAGAGCCCTTGCTGAAACGGCTGATCCAGCAGGTTCCCAGCACCTGCCTCCTTGAACATCTCCAGGATAGCAGCAGCTATCCTGAGAAGCTGAGATGCTCACCACGGGGTAACTCCATGCTGGGGAGTCAGCAGAGGGGCTATGGAACAGCAGAGGCCATCTTTACTGCAGGGAAAGAAGCCATCCCTGAACCACCTCATATTACAGTTCGAGTTATTGATTAGCACAATATTTGCAGAGATCGCCGGGAAGCAGGATGGGATTTATTGCCCAGTCCCATAAGTTAGGGCACTGAGGCAATGGAGAGGCAGATATACCCCTGCAAGCCCCCTGGGTGCACTGCAAGCTGCCCAGGGGAGGGAGGGAAGGCATCACACCCCGATGGCAGGACCTAAACGGAGCTCTGAAGGTCAGTCTTGGGTACAAGCATGCAAACCCCATCATTTACACACCAGTACCACCCATCCGAGGTGGCTTGCTCTCTGCAGAGATGGAAAGCAGATTTTCTTTGTGGAGCCAAAGAAAGCTGCCCTGGGAATCCCCCACTTTGAGGTTATGTTTATGCTCCTGGGCACAGAAACTGGAGCAAACAAGCTGCAAAAGCAGCAAGAGGGAAATTCAGCCTGGGTTAACCAGCCCCAGAACTCCAACCCACCACAGACAAGCACAAACCCCCTCCAAACCCTGTTTTCCTGCCTCGATCCCCCCTCCAGTGGGGAGCACATCCCACCCAGCCTCCGCACCCGAGCCCTTCCCGCCTGCATCAGCCCCGCTCCCCCTGCCAGGGAAGCAGCCAAGCTCTCCTCCTGCTAGGCAGCTTGTCACACTAGGCAGCCTCCATGAATTAAATAACCTTCTTCTGCAGCTACTCTCCAGAGATGCTCTGCAATGCTACGGAGTCCACAGACTCCGTCGCTACACCACCCTTACAAGCATATCTTTGGGCAACAACCCAGCTGGGGTGACCCCCAGTAGGGGTGAAACTCACCTCACCATGAGCAGTTGGAGGACAGACCTCACACCCTAGTCTCTATCGTCAGCTGGAGGTTGAGGCAAAGGAGATGCAGACGGAACAGAGAAACCACAGGGAAACCCATGCCCTTTCAGGAGCAAAGGGCCACAGGGTTCCCTTCATTGCATAGAGCTCCAAAAGCATGACTCTCAGAGCTAAATACCTTTGTGCTGGTTTTGGCTGGGATAGAGTTAATTTTCTTCATAGTAGCTAGTATAGGGCTGTGTTTTGGATTTGTACTAAAAACAGTATTGATACACAGGGATGTTTTAGTTACTGCTGAGCAGTGCTTACACAGAGTCAAGGCCTTTTCTGCTTCTCACACCGCCCCGCCAGCAAGTAGGCTGGGGGTGCACAAGAAGTTGGGAGGGGATACAGCCGGGACAGCTGACCACAACTGACCAAAGGGATATTCCATACCATATGATGTCATGCTCAGTATATAAACTAGGGGGAAGGCTGGCCGGGGGACCGCTGCTTGGGCTGGGCATCGGTCGGAGGGTGGTGAGCAATTGTTTTCATTTGCATCACTTGCCTTTCTTGTTTGTTGTTGTTTTCATTACAATTTTTATTATCATTATTATTATTATTATTTTACTTCATTTCATTTATTAAACTGTTTTTATCTCAACCCACGAGTTTTCTCGCTTTTACTTTTCCTATTCTCTCCCCCATCCCACTGGGGCAGGGGGGGAGTGGTGCTTAGTTGCCAGCTGGGCTTAAACCACGACAACCTTCCACAAAACAAAGGGACAACTTGTAAAAGTGATCCAGACTCATTCCTGCTCAAACATCTACGCAAACTTTCTATTTTACTGAGGGGTTCCCCAGAGAAAACCGCCCCCAGAGCCAGGCTCCTCTTCCCGCGTTGTGATGGAATATCTCCCTTTCTCCCTCGGGGAGCAATATGGAAATGTTGCATAGAAAGGTCAAGTCACAGGCTGCTATGGACCATTTTTGCTGGAAAAGAGCCCCACAGATACTTACCATCTCTGCCCAGAAGGATGCAGGGATGACAGTCTGATTGCAGAGGCGGAGAGTTTGGGAAGCATCTTGTAAAACTTGGATACGGCCAAAATTTATTTTACTCGGGTGCACGGAGACAACTGGTCCTTCTCCAACGCTCACTAAATGGATTTTCTGCTCCAGGAAGCAGGTAGGAAAGATCAAGAAGAACAGGGAAAGTTGAAAAAGATTAGACTGCTCTAAGGGTACTCCGAGACTGAGGGATAATTAGGGTGGTTTGAAGTTTTCAGTGTGGTAAGACTGAAACAGAAGGCCTGGAGCACGTGTGGGATCTGGAGCCATCCCATCTGAAAGCCACAAGCTCCCGGTATCAGGGGGTAAAGAAACCCAGTTTCCCATGCTTGCTTTTTCACACCTCTTCCACACTGTTAGCTCTCTTCCCTGTACCCTGTACCTGCTCCCACCCCTTTTCCTGCTCAGTCTTGCTCCAAGCCACCCTCCCTGACTTCTGCTGCTGCACAGCCCCACTTGGAGACTAACTTCGTTAACACTCCCAAAGCGACGCCTGTGACAACCAGCACAAGTCAGAAGCAAAGCAGGCTCTTCAGAGTACAGATCATGCAAGTTAGTTGCCTCTGATTTGTGCTTGTGTGTATTCCTGGTATTATATGAATAACAGACATAAATTCTAGTGGGGGGAAACCCTTCTTTTGAAGGGAAGCATGCCTTATATTTACGAGCAACTCTTTTGTCAAACTTCACGCTTCCCTGCAAAGCCTGCGTTGCCTGGCCTTCCCGTTGACTGCTTTACATTGCACACCCACAAGGGCCTGGGTTGAGAGGTTCAGTGGCATCCAGGGGATTTAGCAGCATCATTTCCACTCCTTTTAATGGACGTTTAAATCCCTCAACTACTTTCAAAATGTCAGCCTTCCTTTCTGTTACAGAAAGCTTAAGGTTCCCAGCAATCCTCTGACATCCTCCTTCATGCTCAGACAGATGACAAGACATTTTAAAACAGCTGCTTCAAAAGTTAGTATCATTTTCATTTCAAGTGTAACTAAATTTCATCTAGATTTCAGCTAGATGAAGCCAGGACACTACATACAACGGTCTCTTGACTACATTTTGTTGTCGCTGCTGCTGTTGTGTATGCAGATGGTGTGGAGACTCACATGTCTTTGGCTGGGACTTTCGGCAAAGAGATTTGATGGATATTTCTCAAACATGATCGGCCTTGACTTCAGAAAAGCTTAAATCCAGCTTTGCACAAAACATCACTTCAGCATGTTTTCTTACGTGCTTGCTTTAGCAGGATTCAGGGAGGTCCCTGTGTGCTCCTGAGCAAAAGTCCTAATGAAGCAGCGGTTGCTGCTCATCTAATAATACAGCAGAGTAGGAGAGGCAGGGATCGTGCTGCGTTTTAGACTGGGCTTGTTATCCCACCTCACATATCCATAATGAAATGCTGCGTCAGACACTTGGATTACCACCTAAGAGAATACCATCCCTCCTCTTCTCTGGGCATGAGCCATTGCTCATGCCACGGATCCCTTCTTTCCTTGTCCACGCCAGCCATATATTACAAGTTCTTGTTTTCCCAGGAAGAATCCCTGTACACTTTATGCCCCACCAAGATGAGTCGCACAAAGGCACACATCTCCCCTAGCACTCACCAGCGGGGATCCTTCGCTCCCAAACACTGCAACATGAGCCACTGTGTCCTGCTCTCCCGTCACCTGGGCTTCCAGTGTAACCGGGACCTCCACCAAGCTGCGAGGCTGGATAATCCCGCATGGCGTGGGGCTGGAGTACCACACAGGAGCATCCTTCTTGTGTTCCTATAAGGCACACAATCAAAACCAACTTTAAAGCTTCCTCAAAGGTCACTCTGAACTCCTTGACATCTGCCACAATGACAATTCACGCACATTTTTAAAAATCCCTAGGAGAAAGCAGAAAGGCACAAAACCAGATGCAAGACTAGTATGGGCTTAGCATCCTGAGGGGGTCCGAGAGCTGCTGCATGCACAAACACCTGCTCCTGTGCTGGCAGCCTCCTTGCAGCAGCCTTTCATGACCTTCTAAGTTCTCCTACGGGAAAGCACCCCAAAGACTAGACTATAAACTGCTTCCTAAAGTTTATATTCACGCAGGTTCCTATTAAACTGCTTTCTAAAGTTTCTATTCAGGTAGGTTCCTGTTCTCAGCAAACCTTTAGGTTTGACTATAAACCAGCAAGGTCTTCTCCAAAACTCCTTTTTTCCTAATATACCCCTTGACAACATTGGAGGAAAGGAGGTGGATGCGATGCCAAACCTGAGGAAGAACTGCGTAGCAGCCTGGGAGATTGCTGTCGTTCTCAAGCGTCAGCATCTGCCGATACGGGTACTTTAGAAAGCACCGTCCAAATGTCACGACCGGGTTGAGCACTCGCAGCCGAGGAACGACGCATCTAGGCAAAGAGATGACCAAAAGGGAATTGGAGGTACTGAGAGAATGTAGAATTTGTTTACTCCCCAAATAGCATGAAATGACGCATAACACGTGTCACTGTCAAATGGACGTTTAAGAACCCTACAGCAATCAATTGCCTTTAATTTCTTTTTATACAACAACCTCTTAAAGGAGGAGCAAACCCTGAGTCTCAGCATTGTAGAGGCTGCCAAGTGCCCAGGCAGAGCACTGTGCCCTGTCCCAGAGCTGTCTGATGGGCACCTTCGCCCCAGGAGGCTTGCAAAGACACCTTGCGCCCTCCTGATGCTCCCAGCAAGGCATGAGCCCCAGGGGAGCCTTCCCACCCATGACCAGGGCTCACCAAGCCTCAGGGAACACAAGACCCCAGAATCTCAGTAAAAATTACTCCCTCCTCTCCCATACCTCTCTTGCCCTGCCTGAAAACTCAGCCATTTACCCCAGCAGCAGAGGGCACAAGCCACCACCTGCCTCACGCAGTGGCTGGCCACCCCTTCCCCACTTCTGTAGCCACCTTGCTCCTTGACCCTCACGGGTCCATACACTGTCTGCTCCCATTTGCACTTCTTTTACGGAATTGCAGCCCAGGCACTGACTGGACGACTCTGCCTCTTGCAATTAAACTGACACCCATTGCAGCACGACAGCATCGAATCTGGCTGCAGCAAGAACAGCTTTTGGCTTAAATCTGAGAACAGTACGTCTCAGAAGAACCAGAGGAAAGCAGAGAAACCTGAGCTCACCTTCCACATCAAGGACTATTTTCCCTGTCCTAAGATCTTGCCTCTACTTCCCCTCACCAGTCCTGACACAAGCCCCTTCCCCATTTGCACATGCCTTCGTTAACTGAACCAGACACCAGCTTTCAGCAGGCTGATCGCTGCGTCCCAAACGAATGTTGCATTTTGGTCGCAACCCAGCACAAGTCCACCACTTGCAGGAAGAAGGAGGGGCAGCCCTTTGGAAGTTTCTTATACCTCAAGCACCAAAAGCCAGGCCAAACATGAATATAATTACTGTTCCCTTTAGAAAAAGGCTCAGCCCCATGCCTGTCCGTTGAGCACAGGTGCTTCTCAAGGTGGGCTGCTTGCAAAGCACTGCTGTTCTCCTAGCTAGCTGGGTAGAACTAGCTCATTAAGCAACGCTTCTCATTTGGAGATGGAGCCAGAAAACCGCGTGCAAGGCAGTGTGCTGGTGGGGGGTGCACGAGGAGAGACGATGAGCTGCAAGGGAAGCAGTGATACCTGGCTGTGAGAGGCAATGCCAACACCTCCTTGCCAACACCGTCCACGTCCACCACCAGTGCCAGCTCGTATCTCTTCACGGTGTTGGAACACAGGGTGACCTGGGGGAAGAGAAGACCATCAAATACTTCATCGCTCCCAAAAGCCATCGTCCATGTGTGGTGTCCTCCGGTTCTCCTTCCACGGTAAGGAAAGGGAGGATTTTGCCCTAATTCTTCTGCTGGTCCATGTACAGAGCACAGGCTCTGCAAGTAATAGAAGTCTTCTGACAAGATCTGCTCTGTTAAATACACCGTGCAGTTATCAGGGTATATGCAAGCTAAATTAAAGCACAATTAGACTAATGCTCTACTCACCACTGCATTAAAATTAAGGGACCAGTTTGTAATCTCGACTAGAATAGCATAAATCCAGAGGAAATCTGTTGCCTTGAACAGAATGAGTTCAGCTTTACAGGGGGAAGCTGAGAGCAAAACGTGGCCCAGCAGATGCTGTGCAGTTCACGGCTGCCAGAGCTTTTGCAGTCCCCCTTGGGGATCGCTGCAGTGAATACAGCTCCTCCTGCTCAACAGGACAGGAGAAATTAGACTGGGAAGAAAGGCAAACTGCTTTATCCAATGACATCTCTCTTTTTAACAGCCACCTTCTGTCCTCATCCTTCCTCTGCCCACTTTAAATCCAAGAGATCGCTCTAAGCAGCTCTCAAAAACACAGGAGTGGCTTCTGTACCTGACTATACGGTACAAGACCTTCCGCTTAGGATTTTGGAAACAAAACGGTGCTCCTTCTGAAATGTCCCAGAGTAACCCAGCCAACAAAAGCCTAACACTAATGCATATATCTTACTCGCGTTATGCTGGCAGCACTAAAGCCCTCTCATGCATCAGTGAAGCTTCAGCTCCACCTGCTGAAGCACGTATGGCCAGACTCTTTCCATACCTGGATATCCACGACCCCCTGGGAGCGGATGGTCCCTCTGCACGGCGTGATGGTAAATTCGGTTGGCTTCACAAGACCTTGGGCTCCCCTTCTCCAGTATGAGTGAGTGTTGTCCGACAAAGGAACAAAACTGGTAACACTGGGCTCTCCCGAGCCGTCCCCAGGAATGCGAAGGGTGAAGGTCATGGGCACCAAGGAGGTGTTAGTGAGGCGACACGACAAGGTGCGAGGAAAGCCTAGGAAATGACACAAATATGAATTTACGCCCCAATTATCCCCCTGAGTCCTGGTGTGAATATCCTGTTAGGATAAAACTGTGCCTGGAGTTTAGCTCTTTTCAATCTGAACCACAGCTAGTTGAGAAGCTAAGCAAGGAATTCATCATCACTTAAGCTCTCTTTTATGCTGATCACAGAGATTGCTTCCTTGGCAATGCCCACTCTTAGCGATGCCGAACACCAGAATTTTGTCTCTCTTTACCTGAGGAGCGCTCTCACATGCCCCAAAACCAGCATCAGTTATTTCTCGCTTATGAGCGTACATCCAGACAGACCATTTTTTCTGAAAATTCAGTCCGTAACATTCCCTGTTAACTCCACGAACACTCCCACAGTTTTCAATATATAAAAGCAGTGTATTGTCATCGAGGAGAAGCTCCAGTAAAAGAAAGAATGGATGCAATTGGCTACTACAGCACGATGCAAAGCACTCTAATGCAGTTTCTCTAGGCAGCATCCTCAAGGCATCTCCTGTTTGGGGGCAATCAGACTCAGCTCGTGACAACCTGCAGCCCACTTCACAGGAGGCAAGCCTGATGCTTGCTTAGAAATTAGCAGGAACCGTGTCTCACCTTACCTAACAAACGGGGACATCACATCCATGCTGCACACTGGCTTTGGTTACTGCCCGCAAGGGTTTACATCACTTTAGCTTGGATACTTGCTTTCCATAATGGAAAAGCAGTGATACAACCACACCTGGTGGGGATGTGCTGCAGAGACAGGACATCAGCCCACAAATTGCTCTGGAGTGGACATCTGCCTTGGACGGCCAGCTCTGTGAGAAGGAGACATCTCCCATGGCCTGCTTACCAAGCGTTACTTGAATACAGATGGGGAGGAAAACCAGCTGCAGACACAGCAGGTAGTTCATCCATGCCCATCGACAGTGACCACTGCCCACCTCCAGCAACTACTCCAGCAGGGAGGCAGGAGGCACACAGAAAGGACAAACACAGACTTCACAGTCCCAAAGGAGACCGAAGTCTCCAGGGGCAGACAACAGTCAGCAGCAGAGCTAAAAGAAGCAAAAATGCAGTAGCTGCCTTCAGCTCAAAAGGCCTCATTAACGAAATCAGATTAAGTAGGATGAAGCTCCTATTACATAACCATATTTCTGCCTGGTGCATTTCTGGTTTTATTTATTCAAAAGGAAATAAAGAAATGGCAGAGTGGTGATGTAGGGAGGGGAGGAAGCAGCTCAGGAAAGGTAATGAGCTTTCTTAGAAAGTCCATGAGCAGCATGAAAACACAGAGGCATCCTGGGTGCAGAATGATAATGGCCCTTCAATCACAATTGATTTCACAATTCAACTTTAGAACATCTCAGTAAAAAGCCTTTTGTGAGACGGAGGTGGAGAACGAGAATCTGCACTTTAATGGAGATGCTCTGGACGCTCAGCCACTGGCTCCATCAGCAGACCTGGGCTTTTGGCAGGGAAGGAGAAGGAGCCCAGATCTCGGAGGACATCAGTGCCCGATGCCGAGCTATTGCTTGAGCATATTACCTGGGAGGTGAGAATGAGGTGCCCTCACAGCACTAATCAACAGCTCACACTGAAGGTCAGGTGGGGAAATGGTGTCCTCCCCTTGCAACACGCACATTCACCCAGAGCAGCTACAGGCTAGCATGTGGCTTCAACTCCCTTCTCCTGCAGTACCATCCCCTGGGCCCTTCTGGCACAAGGACTTTCACAGCCATTCTGCTGCCAAGCATTGGGAGGTTGGGGCTGAACAGACTATGAGGGACACCAGAAAACACTGACTTTCTGTTCCTTTGGTCCTATCTGACCTCATGATGGCACAACACTGCCTAAGCCACCAGCAGCCCTGGTTTTAACACCTCGAAGGCTGCTACGGAGGAACACAAGTGACAGGTGCTCTTCTGTTCAGGTGCTCTGTTTTGGTGATGCACAGACCTCTCAACCTATGCTCCAAGCCCAGGGAATACTCACCGAAGGAGACGTCACCGAAGCGGAGGGAAGGTACGTTGAAATGAAAAGTCGGTCCGATGACACAGCCCCTGTGAGGACAAAGACAGGCAGAGGAGGCATTGGTTTGGTTAAAGAGAAATGCAAAGTGTTCGGCTTTCGTTACTGCTCGGAGGGATAAAAGCTGGTCTCAGAACCACAGCGGGTTTCAAATCAACCCGTCGCCTTTCTGCTCAGCACAGCATCCATGTGGACAGGAGACAGCCAAAGCAAAGTGGTCAGCAGCTGATAGCTGCTGATGTGCCTTAGGGCACCATGTCAGGCAGGGTATGCCCCCAAGTTGCTGCTGGCCTGATGAAGGACCCTGAACAAGGGATGGCTCCGTGCCTCAGTTTCCCCATCTGTAACGTGATGACCCAGAGGTCTCCACACAAAAGTGGACCCATTGTACTAGCTTTGCCAGCTGCAGGTTCTCTGCTTTGGTATTTCTTTGCTGGAACTGGTATTCCCATGGAGTAGATGAACATCTTGTCCTCAGATCATCTTGATCCATGCAATCATGAGGCATGCAGGATTTGGAGGCATGATGCCAGGGGAGCGCCCAGACACCCACTGGCCACAACAAAAGCAGCAACAGTTCTACACAGCGGACAGCTGAATCTTGGGGAAAAGGATCAGCTTGTCACCAGTGCACCAGCTGACACATCCAAGAGCAACACACGTCTCCAACCACCGAACACGGGTGTCCTGAACCCACCACACCTCCTCACCTGCCCTTAAATTCAGCAGCCAGGCTCCAAACTCCAAAACTCACCAAAATCCCCTGAAATCAGCACTTGGAGCTGCACAACAGCCATTAATTTATTTCATGGCTGATGCCAAGCAATGCCAGCTCTGCCTCTTAGTTAAAAATCAAGGACCACAGTGAACGCTGCCTTCTAGTTTTAGTCACAGGACTGCCACTGACTGTTTGGCACATGACCAGACTCAAGCATCCCGCAGGAGGGACCTGCGTTCATCCGTGGTGTCCCATTTCCAGCATCCCTGTCTAAACACCAAAGAAACAAGCATTCAGGACCTTGTAAGGTTGGGTTCCTTCCCAAGAAGAATCACCTATGGTTTGGGCATCTTCTGATTGCATAGTTAAAAAGCACTCAAAAACTGACTTTCAGGAGTTTCAATCCAATACTAATTCTCGATTCTTGGAGCTGAAGCAGTTCCTGAGACTAAGTCAGGGAGCAAATCCCTGATGATGATGAAGTTCCCTCTCCAAGGACCTCACATAACCAGACCTAACCGCCCAAGCCCTAACACCTTGCTTTGGACACAGCAAAGGGAGCAGGCATGCTTTCCGTCACAGCACTTGCCACGAGACGATGGAAAACTACCTCCAAACCAACCATGACTGGGGATCACACTGGGAAACTGTCAAGGATGAGCCTTGCCAGGCAAGCGGAGAAATGACTGCCATTTCTGCTGAGTGCGCCGTATCTGTGCTCAGGGAAGTTAAACCTGAATGACTGCCCAGAAGGCTCGAGCAAGGAGCCAACCCAGAGCCCTGTGCACCACAGCTCACAACAGTACAGCTCGCAAAAAGATGGGGGAAAAGGCAGTGGTTTTGGCAACTACCGCGTTTTACAGTAGCATTAAATAATGCACTTGTGAAGGGAGATCAGGGTCCTTGCAGAGCACGAAGGATAACACAAGGTGGGAGAGGAACCGCTTCAACACTCATCCCCATTCCTTCCTTCCTTTGCAGCCCAGTCTCCCACCAGCCAGCTCGCCTCCATTCAAAAGAGCTGGGAGTTTTTCTCCATGGAGGACTAAATCCAGTGCTTAAAACTTCCCAACGAGGGAGGCTCAGCTTCACCTGGTGGGTGGACATCTCAAAGGCCTTTGAAAACAAACAGCTTGAGCTGCGGGGCTGGAGAATGAGAGATAAGGACTGGATAGGGATCCTTGAAACTAAGGCAAGGCAGAAGTCAAGGAGGCAGATGACATCTCAGAGCAGAGCGGACTGCAATGAGAATTACTGCTGAGGGACAGCTGTACCGGAGCAGGTGGGCATGCTGGGGTACCCTCAGATGGGCTGCATAGGAGCCACCACCTAGAAAGGAGGAATACAAGGATGGGGAAGAAATAAATAAAAAAGGACCAGCAGTCCTCTTTCACTGAGACATAAGGTCTGCACCGAGCTCAGGGCTGTGCTGGCAGAACAGGGCAGAGCGGCCACAGAGAAGGGGAGGACATGCTGGGCACTGGCAGCCAGGGCACCAGTGGGGAAAAAAGGACCACTTCAGCCAGCCCCAAAGCTCCAGAGCACCCAGCATCAGCTTCCCTGCCTACACCACATGAGCCCAGCAGCTCATGGTTAAGACTTGCTGGGACAAGTTTGCATGCTGCTGTGGTCCTGAGAAATGAGCTTTGCCTCTCCTTTCATCAGCTTTTTTTTTCCCCCTTCTCCCCTCTTGCTCGGTCAGGATTCTCTTTTGCAATGGCACCAGCCCAGGGGATGATGCCCGAGTCCTTGTGACAGTCCTTGCTGCAGAGCTTCCTGTCTCCTGCATCAGCACGTTTCTGGTTGCAGAAAGGAGGTACCGTAGCACTCGCTGCACAAGAGCCGGGAGGACAGCTTGTCCCAACGCATTAGCATGAGAGATGATGTTGAGGCTGCTGCTACCCATTTTGTATGGAATGTTAACAGAGGATTTTAAAAACACTGCTTCTGGCTGCAGAATCACCCAGGCTGGCCCCTCTCCAAAGCCCTCTTGGCCCTGCTGGGTGTTCAGGGGGACATCCCAGACCATCTACTGCCCAAAGCTGATACCATCACACTGTCTGCCATGGCCCAAGGGGGAATGAGCTACCTGTAGCAAGGAGTCACTTCAGCTCCTGGGTACCGGAACAGGGCAGCAGGCATCTCCACACCTTTCCCGTACGGCCTCCAGTCAAACTTTTTTCCAGCACGGGTAGTCACTTAAAGCCCCACGGTCCTCACACAGAGATGTCAAAGGGTCACAAAAGGAATCTGCTGCTGCCAAATTCTGGGCAAGCAGTGTCCTAGAAAGTCACAGAGCCACCCTGGCTCAACCATGAAGGCAAAGCTGCTTCCTAGAGGAACCCAAGACTTTGAAAGTTAAACTGCATATTGAGAGCAGAGGAGGCATGGTCACAGGTGGCCAGCAGCTCAAGGGAGGTGATCCTGCCCCTCTACTCGGCTCTGGTGAGACCCCACCTGCAGGACTGGGTCCAGCTCTGGAGTCCTCAGCACAGGAAAGACACGGACCTGTTGAGGCAGGTCCAGAGGAGGGACACGAAAACTATCAGAGCGATGCAACACCTCTCCTATGAAGAAAGGCTGAGAGAGTTGGGGTTGTTCAGCCTGGAGAAGAGAAGGCTCCGGGGAGACCTTCTTGTGGCCTTTCAATACTTAAAGGGGGCTTATAAGAAAGACGGGGACAGACTTTTTAGCAGGGCCTGTAGCGATAGGACAAGGGGTAATGGCTTTAAACTGAAAGAGGGTAGATTTAGACTAGATAGAAGGAAGAAATATTTTACGATGAGGGTGGTGAGGCACTGGCACAGGTTGCCCAGAGAGGTGGTAGATGGAAACATTCAAGGTCAGGCTGGACGGGGCTCTGAACAACCTGGTCTACTTGAAGATGTCCCTGCTCACTGCAGGGGGGTTGGACTAGATGACCTTTAAAGGTCCCTTCCAACCCAAACCATTCTATGATTTCCTCTCGCAGGCAATTACGCTTTCTTGGCTGCTGCAATTGCAAGGTTCAAACTGGAGTCAAGGTTAAAAAGCCTTGGCTCTTAGTGGGGGGGTGCTAGGATCTGAGCCAAGACAAAGACCTTAGACAACCCCTTTTTTCTCTGCTCCATCATAAAATGAGGTAGGGGGGAGCTGATTACCCAGAGAGAGCTACAGATGTGCCCACCAAGCTCCTATTACCCTCCTCACCTGATAGTCAAGGTCACAGGCTCAGGGGATCCATTCACACTGAACTTGAACTCTTCTGTGAACTGCCCCAGGATGGTGGAACTGAAGGAGATCCGGATCACCTGGAGCCCGTCTGGCAAAATGGTGCCCTCCCGGGGCAGAAAGGTGAAGCAGGAGCCCAGAGCTGTAGCTGGAGGGACCAACTGGAAGAAAGCATCGATGGCTCCTTTGTTAAACAGGACCGCCTGCAGCAGCAAGAAAGCGAAATGGAAATACATAAGGAATCCTCCTTTCTTACACAAGGCTGACTTGTTTTCCCATTAAACAAGTAACATCTGTACAAAGACAGAAGACGCCGTGTGCTGCTGCTTGGCAGAAGCCAAAGAATATGCAACAGGACAAGTTCTGCCTTTGGGTTTTTACATGCAAAGCAGTGATAACTTCATCTAAACAGAGTCAAGCCATATTTTGTTGAATGCTCGAGAGATCTACTGCCTCGAACAAGTAATACAATCCCGCAGCGTTTGTTGAAATTCAGCTCTTTTCATGTTGGGCGAGAAATGCCCACATCTGCCTGTGAGTACCAGCATGCTGTCCATCACCAACAAACCTACCCAAAGCAAAGCTGTAGTTTCTGATTGCTGCAGGGTGAAATCCTGCCATTTCCGTGGACTTAGCTATCTGCTTTCAATTTCTTTTCCCTAATTTTTGTCCTTGCAAAACCTGTCAGAAAAACTGAGACAGAAGCATAGAAACATCCTTTGTTTTTCAACTTTGCAGCTGCTGCTGAAAATATGCATGTATTCAAACTCCACAATGGTAACTTGAACACTACTCTCGCCTCTTGTGTGTTTTACACCTTCGTTACAAATTGCACTTAGGGATCCGACGCTGAGCTGAGGTTTACCTCCAGTCTAGCTGCTTAGCAAAGCACTAACAGCTTCATCTACTTCATCACATTTTCTCAAGTAATGAAAATCATAAATTGATAGAGAGAGAATCAATAAAGTATCAGCATTAAAAATGCACAGAGCACACAATATTTCCGTAAGAAAACACCTTAATCTGTCCTTCCCTGCCACAGTCAAGGTTTTGAAAGTGTCTGGCATGATGTATTGCCTCGTCTTCTACCTCTTTCACTTGCTCCATCTGTTTTTTTGCAGAAGACTTGACACCATTGGGGGGAGGCAAATATATAGAAAATGCCTTTGCTTCCTTTCCAGAAATGCTTTGCTCTTCATAGAGCCAGAGATGCACCAAGCCCGAAGCGTGGTGAGGGGCTCGTCAGCGAGGGGAAGCACTCCCAATTTCTTTCCTAGGGATAGCTCGGAGCCAGGAGGCTGGATGGCTTTCCTCTGACTCCCAGGAATCGGTAGGATGCACTTAACTGAAAACTCTTTGCAAGGGACTTGAGTTCAAACACAGTAACTTTGTTCCAGCTGCTTTTTAAGAGCCAGAGTACAAAGGTGCTTTGCATCTAGGGCTGAAACAAAAGCCTCTGAATACTTATCTTTTTGACCCAGTGCTGCTTTCATGTGTCAAGGGGGTTTTTTTTGCATGAAGCCTCCCAGCTGACCTCAAATGGAGGTTGCCAAAAAGCAGGGACTAGGGCTTCACGAAAATATACACCTTTCAGACCCCACCAAAAGTATCCAGATTCTGTGAAACCCCCCAAACTTGACTAGTATGTCAAATATTCCCTGCTCACAACTGCCTCAGTTGCCAGGAATCCCCCAGGTCCTCAAGGCTCAGCATTGCCCCGGGAGCCGTGAGGATCCAGCCCAACCCCTGCGAACCCCTCCTGCTCACCTCATAGCTGTGGGCTGATCCAATGAAAACCTTCCCGATGTCCAGCTGGTCAAAGTTGAAGCGGAGCCGGGGCCCTATGCCTTCCCCCTTGATGCGCAGGGGCAGCCTGGCCTCTCGGCCTGGGGAGAGATTGCCGTTTCAGTACAGTAATTCCCTCTGTTGCCCTGGATTTTCCAGCCTGCCTCAATGCTAGTCCCTGACTCCGCGATGGATGGGACCAGCTCTAGATGCTCCAGGGAGAAGATACGGGACCCTTCTCCTCCCTCAGGACATATGCCCTTGGGCTGGTTTCTAATTTAGTGATCAGTTTGCACCCTGAAAACGGGATGCTGAGTTTAAAACACGATCTCTGAATTTCTTCCCACACACTTAGATGAGCTTTGAAATCCATTCAGTGAAGGCACAAAGCTCACAAAACAGAACTGAAGATAAAAATCTGCCATCTGTACTGATGCAATCAGAGACAACAGCACAGGAGCCGAGAAGTACGAGCCCAAGCAAGGCGAAGCTCCCTGCTAACGGCCATACGCACATCAACAGTAACCTCTCCCAGAAGAAGACTTGACAGCACTTCCGTAAGACAGGTTGGGCATAAAGCTTGTCTAGCGGACTGCTCGGATTCCGATTCCCAGGGAGGACGTTCACCCTGCTCAGTACAGCAAGGCCTGTGCAACGCTACCCGTATGCACCATAGACGCCGAGCCACGAGGTGACAATTCCCACACAGGGACAGAAGCACTGGCTGGGGTGTTGTTCGACACCTGGCTGAATATGAGCCAGCAGTGTGCCCAGGTGGCCAAGAAGGCCAACGGCATCCTGGCCTGTATCAGAAATGGTGTGGCCAGCAGGAGCAGGGAGGTGATCATGCCTCTGTACTCGGCGCTGGTGAGGCCGCACCTCGAATACTGTGTTCAGTTTTGGGCCCCTCACTACAAGACAGACATTGAGGTGCTGGAGCGTGTCCAGAGAAGGGCGACGAAGCTGGTGAGGGGTCTGGAACACAAGTCTTGTGAGGAGCGGCTGAGGGAGCTGGGGTTGTTTAGCCTGGAGAAGAGGAGGCTGAGGGGAGACCTTATCGCTCTCTACAACTACCTGAAGGGGGGTTGCAGAGAGGTGGGTGTTGGTCTCTTCTCCCAAGTGACTAGTGACAGGACTAGAGGAAATGGCCTCAAGTTGCGCCAGGGGAGGTTCAGGCTAGATATTAGGAAAAAGTTCTTTACTGAGAGAGTAGTGAAACACTGGAATAGGCTGCCCAGGGAGGTGGTAGAGTCACCCTCCCTGGAGGTATTCAAGGAGCGTGTGGATGTGGCATTGTGGCATGTAGCTTGATGGGCATGGTGCTGTGTGGTGTTGGGTGGGTTGGTTTTTGGTGTGTTGTGGCTTGTTGTTGTTGTGTGGTGGTTGGCTTTTTTTTTTTTTTTTTTTCAGGTTGGACTTGATGATCTTACAGGTCTTTTCCAACCATAGTGATTCTGTGATTCTGGCCAGAAGTGGTCTTTTCGCAGACACCCCGCACTCAGCGGGGCTCAGTCACCTGAGGTCTGACAGCATCTGGGGAGCGGGAGGTGATCCAGGATCTGGGAGCACATTTGTAACTCAGCTCCTGCTGCCTCAGGCGTCTGATGATGCATCCGTGTAATAAAGATTCATCTTGGAAGTATATGGTCTATAGGGGCTTAGTGCTCGTCCACGAAAGCTGTTCTGCTGTGTCATTCTTTGGCCTTTCCAGGCACCTTGCAGCAGAGCAAATGCTGGCAAACCCATGGCATGAAAGCTTATCCCTTCACTGCCTTGGTTGGTCTGGGATCAGTGATCCAAGCTTGTAGCCAGGCATCACGAGGGCTGGCCTTGGACAGGAGATCACCTGGAAACCGCAGGGACAGCGGGCATGTGCCAGCCCTGACCTGCTGACCACCCACCCTTCCCAGCAACTACCTGAGAACCGAGGGGGCTGGAAGACTATTTGTGCCTCGCCTTCACCATGGGTAACAGAAGCAGGAGAAAGGAGCTGTACCTGAGATTTCACAGTAGACCGCTTGTTGATACACTCTGGCTTCTCGGGGTTTAAAGACCACCTTGATTTCAGCCGAAGAATTTGGCCAGACATCTCCCTCCTAAAACAGAAGCAGACAGAAAACCATTTATCTTTAAACGTTACATGTCTTGTTTTCAACCACAGCCCTGTAGCCTATATTTAGAGCATCAGTGAAGAGCAAGGAGCAAGCAACACTTGCCAACAAAATTTATAAGAGAGTCTGGAAGCAGTTGCAAAAAACTGTCCCAAGTCCCTTACCTTTACTGGCACCCGGGAGAGGCATTTTGTTAAATTAGGGCTACAACGAAGCAACCCAACTGGCAACCAAATTCCAGCAAATCAGGCAGGATTTCTTCAGAGGTACCAGCCAGTCTAAGGAAAAGGGACCTGGCTACACTTCATGTCTGTACATCATTACATGGAGTACCAGCACGCAGTACTGTGGGCAGCCAGACTTCTGGACCTCACCTTAATGCACTTCAGGAGCTCAAGGCGGGGTTGAGCTAGTTCTGGAGTCATACTCTAACTGTAACGAAGCAGGAGCCCTGGGACACACTCCAAAATCAACTCTAATGCATCGCACGATGCCCTTCATGCTCAGCTTATCAGCTCCCACTCTACAATACTCCTACTGCTCTGACACAGTCTCTTGGTCACACCATGCTGCTGTCAGCTACAGTGGTGTGAAACTGCAGTTGTGCTGACATTGCTGGCTCTCAGCCTTCAATGGGCTAAAGGAGTAACCAAGAAGAGAACACAATCCCCTTCCTTGGTTAAAAAAAAAAATTAGTTTCACCTATTTTAAAAAAAGAAGAAGTTGGGCTTATTCTAGGCTTCACTCCAAGATGAGAAGGGATTTTGCACTGCTCAGGCAGCAGGCATTCTTAGTCTCAGACCATGCAAATACTCAGAATCAGAGCTCTGGTTGATTGAAGGACATGGGGTTTTGCTTGCAGAAACAGAAAAGCAAAGATTTTTCTGTACCTATGTGCCATACAACTCAAAAAAAGCCTGCCAGTCTTGTGTCCAGGCTCACAGATGCCATTGGAAGGGAGATTCAGACATGGTGTAAGTCCAGCTTATACAAAGGGATTGGTGTTTCCATGACTAAACTTGGGCTGAATTTGGCCTCCTTTCCACAGAGGACCATTTCATTCTTCAGGTCAACATGTGAACTGACAATGCTCTAATACCCTTTGTTACTGCCCATACAGTATGCGTCAGGTGTGCCCTGACATATAATAATCAATACCCCTGAGCACTCTAAGAACACTTATTTATAGCCCTTGCAGTAGCTCAGCTTTAGGCAGGCTCTCGCTGCCTGTCAGGAGCCCGCAGTTCAGAAGTGGTTTTTGCAACAAGCTCTCCCAGCCTCACCAGAAACCTGACCTTTTCTCTCGGCACGTCAAGGCAGCTGATGCAGGGATCTGCCAAGTGACCTCATTCAAGGAGGAGCAGGAGGAGGAGGAGGGGAGGTTCTCAGCTACAGCTTACCATCGGCTCAATGGTGAAGATATCATCGGAGAAAAGCATGGAGTCTCCTTGCACCTTTGCCCTCTGGTTCCGGAAGGTGCGGGAGAGAAGGGAAAGGCGGTCTCGGAGAGTGGGGTCCACCGTGCACTCCTTGAGGAAGCAATCCGTCTTCTGCTCTTCCTGCCTCTGCAGCCTGCGACACAGCCTGCGGCCACGGGGAGAGACAAACCAAACAGATAATTCAATAAGCAACATATTTGCAGAGACTGCCGGGTAAGTGCAGGGGCAGCAACGCACTCGGGGAGGAACAGCAGCACCAGCAGCAGCTCAGCAAGGGGCTGACCCCGAGCCATGGGGTCCCAAATGGATCAGATGATCACTTCTTGCTCCCTGGCGTGGCAGGTAGTTTTACTCCACACTACAAGTTAAGAAGAGGTTTTGGAAAGCTAGCAGCCCTCAAGAGAGCCTCCTGGCTCAAAGCCACTGCCACAACTGATGGAGAATCCACCAACCTCAACTGCCTTTTCCCACCATAGAGCTGCTCGGGGGGAGGCAGATAAAGATCAAGGAGCACCCACTGCAGGGCTTCACTGGCAAGGGGAGAAGCACCTGGGGTTCAGCTGCAGGTTACGAGCATCACTCTTTTTCCTTCCTTTTTGGACCAGTGGGGATAAGCAAACAATGCCTGCTCCCAGTTCCCTATACTGCCTTCCACCAGGGGATCCCTGCTTCTCTGACAGCAGGACAGTGGCCTTAGAGCTATGACCATCCCTAAGACTTCCAAGTAAGGAAGAACAAAACGTCCTGCTCAGACTCTAAGACACAAACTGGCACGAGATCAAATGTAATTGGAAAAAAAGAAAAAAAAAAGTCCGGTTGAAGTCTACTGTGGGGAAACCTGGTTACTTCTGAGGGGAAAGAGGAACACTCAGGGTCCAGGCTGAGACAGGCAGCTGGGAAGAGATGGTCAAGGAATGGGCCAGGGAAGTACCAAGAGAAGGTCAGGAGGTTTCCCTTCAACACACTGAGCTTGCACAGAAGTCACACACTGTGTCATTAAAAAGAGAGAACAGTGGAAAACTAGTTTTGGCCTTCAAGGCATTTCTGACCTAATTACGTTGCACTTTATTTGCTCAGAGGCCCTCAGAAAGTGCTCTACTTTAAGGCAGTTTCCTGATCAGCTATGGGTTCACACTAACTCCTATATACCTACATCCATCCAAGTCTGAAAAGTCACACAAGGATTCCCTAAATCACCCAAGCTTTGAAGTGTCATTTCCAATTCACCCCCCCAGGCTGCAAGTGTTTCTCTGCTGCCTGAAATGGGAATTTCAAAGCTTGAGCAAAGACACACTTTCAAGAACCTGCCCCATCTCTCACCACCATGAAGACATGGGTGGCTGAAGCCCAAATGCACTTCCAGGTCCTGTGCTGCCCTACCTTCCCTGCAGAACCCTCCACCTCCAAACTCTCCCCAGCCTCGAAGGAAGGGCACAAATACCTCCTTGTGCTGGAAACCAGGGCAGCGTGAGGCAATTAACACCCGACAGCAGGGTGGCCTCAACTTTCACCCTACCCTGCACATTGCTGGAAAAGGAGCCTGCCACCTTATCAAAGCTGGAGGGGAAGAAACTGCAGTGACTATCGTAATAGTTATGGTATCTGCAGCTACATTACGTCCCAGGTAACGAGTGCTGACACTTTCCTCAGCCTCATGGACCCTCTGTAGCCCAGGGATGTCTGGACCTCAGTGGTTTGTGCTCCCACAAACCACCAATTTGCTATCCAGGCATTGCAACCAACCTTTCCTCTCCAAAACATCTTCCTCAGCTGGTGTATGGGTGGAACTGGAATGGGAAGTGCTGAGCTCCAGTACCCTGAAACTCAGTGACACGCACCCTGACACTGGGGATGGTTTACTTGTCCTAAACCGTTCAAAAGCACCAACACCCCTGGGGCCACACGTCAGTTTTACCCTTGGGCAGCGTATCTTATGGAAGCGAATCTTTCAAACGAACCTCAGCTTCCGCTGATCCTCCTCTTCCTGTGTAGCAAAAGCCTTCCACTGGAAGTGGGCTATGATTTCACTCCGATTGTGGATGACCACGGATCCGTGGTTTGACAGCGAGAGGTAAGTCTTCTCAACTGCCAAGGAGTTCCTGTCTAGCCTGATGTTGACATCTCCAGCTGCTCCATAAAGGCTCGTGTGGGTATCTTCACCTGCAACAAAGCAAAGGGCAGTCTTTGCTCACCTCACTTGCTGATGGAAGTACCAGGAACAGAGCAAACCACAGGTAACAGAAGAAAGCGTTACAGCTTTTAGCTGTATTAGCAGTTCCACAGATCAGCACATTTATCTCATCCTGATAGCTGCCTGTGTACAGCACAAGGATGTCCTGGACACCATCTAAACCACCTTATTTCTGGGTGTGTTTGTAGAGGTTTATCCCCAAGGTGACAGCATTTACAGTGAGATTTTTCAGACGTGCCCAGGTGGCCTTTGGGTTGCCATCCCACTCAGGTCACAGGGAATTCTGCATCAAAGTCATTCAGGTGACTCTGAGGAATCCCACCACAGTCATAGCTTGACCAGGGTCTCCTGCAGGCACACCACCAGTGGTGGGTCTCTCCTGAGGATCCCTTGTTGCTGGCAAGCAAAGATGCCTGGGGGCATGTGGGCAGAAAAGGGAGGTTCAGAGGAACAAGTGACGTGACAGCCCACCGCAGGATGGCACGCAGAAGAGAACTTCACTGTGTTGTAGAAGCAGTACTCTCAACTTGCTGTTTGTGAAGATATGTCAAAATGAGACTGGTAGGGCATGGTCCACACCAGCCCGCCCATTACAGTCCTGCAAGCCCATTTCTTCAGCCTGGATCCTGTTGCTTATGCCTGAGGGTGCAAGTCTACGCTGCATATTCCCAAGCTATTCAACGACCAGAGTGAGGACATCTTTGCTTTCCACCTCAGACCAAGCTGAAGAGGAGAGAGCCTTGCCTATGCACATCAACTGATTAATGGCTGGAGTCTTGCTGGGGTACCTGCCAGCATTTCACCCTCCAGAACAGACTCCCACCAAAGGCTCCCTCATTCACAGAGCTTTCAAACCTTCATTCTTCCCAACCAAGGAACTCCTGGGAGTCAACCGAGCTCAAACGTCACTACCAAGCCCACTCTTCCTGTTGTGGGTGAGTGTTTCCCAGGTGAGATGCAAACAGCAAACATCAGACATGCTCTCCAGAAATGGCATTTCTAGGGAGTGGTGATTAAAGCCTCCGAGCCAGCCCCAACTGACAAGCGCAGCAACCCGGCCATGGCCTGGAGGGCATCCCTCTGTAAAGGCAGAGCCTTCTCCTCACTGCAGGACTTACAGCAAGGCAGCCAGTGGATGGACCTGCCTTTAAAAGGCTGCCATGCAACAACACAAGGGGAGAGCTGGACGGACTCCTTAAATCCTAAGCCAGGCAACGCAGCAGAATCCCATTCATTCTGGGAGCCAGGTTGGGGAATGAGGCAAGACTCGCCCTTAAAACAGTAGATCTCTACGGTCAGTCATTCATGTCTGCACATGGAGAATTCAGCCTTCATGCCTGTACAATCCTCAATTTCTTTGCTCTTAAGGGAGTCTGGAGTGGCAGGGATTTGTGGCCAGAGCTGAGTTATGTTGGGAGAACACCAGCAATGTTTCCAAGGACTGGACAATCTGCCTCCTAGAATGGACAATTTAGCATATAAAAATCACTGAACTTCAGAAGAGTTACAGAGACGGCCATGCTTTATAAGCATTACCTTTCCCCTGCGCTGAATCCTCGGCATACATTGGCAAGCAGATGAGCCAGGACCCAAGAAATGGGAGACAGGCACAGTGCTTCGAGCATGCACAACTCAGGTTTATGGAAACACAAGCTAATCCTCCACAACGATCAAGACAAACTACTACAAAATAAACACCGTGAAAACTGTCACCTCACTGTCTAAACCCATGGCCACGTGGGTCTTGAAGTATTGGGTATAGTTCTGATCTCAAAAAAACTAGCTGAAGCATTTGAAATTAATAGAGAAGGGCAGAAAGTACAATTAAAAGTATGGAGCAGCTTCTATATGAAGACTGAACAGATTTCTCGGTTGAGGAATCTGTATGGGAGATAGATGGGAGAGGTTTGTAAAAGCACAAATGGCCCGGGAAATGTGAATAAGGAAAGATTTGTCATGATTTGTCACAAAACAGGAACCTGAGGGCCTGAAATAATCTTATTAGTCAGAAATTACACAAAAGTACTAGTACTTTTCCAGGGAAAAAGTAGTACTTTTCCAGTACTCTTTGTCAGTAAGAACAAGAGTCAAAGAAAGATCTAGCCCTCGGAATTTTATCCTATAGATTCTCTAGATGCATACAAATGAGGCACTTTTTTGTGCTTCTCTACCCGAAATTTCAGTAGTTCTTTCAAGAAAGCGCTACCCATCCCATGAGCTTCTCAGAGTGAGCATAAACCATTCTCTGGGAATATGTCATTAACTGACAAATATTGAACAAAGCTGTGACAACTCATAAAGCCACAAGAGCATTTGGAAGATACAGGAGCATTTTTGTAACTCCTACAAACTTGAGACAACTAAAATGTTCACTGCTGGGCTAAAGCATCACACTATCACCTGGATTAGGACATCATGCTCCCCAGGACCAACAGTCAGGAATAGGGACAAAACAAACCTCTCTTTCAAGCAAGAGAAAACGCACACCAAATGCATACATGCAACCGAGAAAGCGTCTCGTTCAGCATCACGAGATACCTCTGCTGAACCAAGGCCGACAGAAGCATTTTAACATGTCGCACCTTTTTCTTGAGTTTTCCCCACCTACTCTTAAAGTGACTTACAAAGCTGACGGTATTTCTGTGGCCTGATCTTGGCTTCTCGTACCCTAGCATACATTTCACACCTATCTCGGGAGGCACTGAGCACTTCCTGCCAAATCCCAAGAGCCCTCAACTCCTGGCTACTTTAGTCCTGATGTTGGGAAGCATGGGCTGTAGATGGGTAGAGGGCAACATGGAAAAAAAGGTCTGTGGCAAGACGATGGAGAAGCAGTACATGGGACAGAGGTGTGTAAGAGACAGCAGGCACTGGAGAGAGTCTGACAGAGACATGTGTTCCCCACATTATGCTTCAAACATAGCGTTGTCATGGACTAAAACTTCATGTGTGCATACGCATGCTGCAATGGAGAGTCGAGGTTTCTCTCTCCTCCACTCAGCAACTCCCAGAAAAACAACATTCCAAAATCTCATGCCCATTTGAGGGGATCTACTTTAACAACCCCCTCAACACCAACTACTCTTCACTTTTATCCAAGGTAAAGCTGGGGCAGGGCAGGTACACCTGGAGAGGGAATTGAGGTGGCTGGGACAACGGGGAAGGATGGCAGAAGACTGTCACGAGAAGGTGCTGGGTGCAGAACACCATGCTGACACCAGGCTCCCCCAGCGAGGGACCAGTGCACAGGACATACAGAACAAGGACAGGCTCAGCCTCTGCCCCTTATCTGTTCACTTCTAAGCACTGAAACATGCAGAGGTTTTGGAAGAAAATGTTTTAGGAGTTGCCCACAAAGCAAATTTAACATCATTCTGCTTAGAAAGGGCTCTGCTTTGAAGGACGCAGAGAGCGTGCACCACGCAGCGCCCAGCACTTACCTGTGTCGTAGTGAACTACCAAGGACCTGGAATGGTGCCCCGTCTTCAGCGGGTGAAACTCCACTGTCACTTGCATGGCATCACCAATCCCAAGAGTCCCGACGGAGGGATCGACAGAGAAAGGGCTGCAAGGCAAAGAGAGCTATCAGGACTATTGCGGGAGATTTGGGGACTGTGTTCCTTTGGCAGTCTAGTTCCCTTCAGCTCACTTGCGCAAGCAAGGAGCAAACAAACCACAGCCAGCAGAAGACAAACACAACATACAGGATCAGAAACAGAGCGACTGACTCCCGCTTCTGCAGAGATCCAGCCCTCAGATGATCCCATGGCATAAAATGACCTCATCTCCCCCATGCTCTGCGTCCGATTCTCTGCAGCCTCAGGAGTCCAACTGCTAGCAATACCATCAGAAAACGGCTTGTGAAGAGCACAGAAATGGTAACAGCTATTCGCATGCACAACCTGATGCTGATTTCCTCAGGAATCTGTCTTTTCCTGCCACCCAGAAACCTCACCTCAAGAGATGCAAATGTCAAGGCAATACCTGTTGCAATGAGATCACAGCCTAGAAATCAGACAGAGAATAAAAGTCTTTTTGAAGACCCGGGACTAGTTATGGTTCAATTTGCAGAATCCTTTTTTTTTTTACCTTGAAAGCATCCTGGTTTAGCCTAAGAAAGGGCAAGTTTTATCGGCATTTCAATGAAAGCTGCTCTAAGAAGAAAAGAACAACAGGAAATATCTGAATGCAAATGCAGACTGGAGTGATACCACAGCATGGAAACAAAACACAAAAGGAGTATCCCATTTACAGCCTGAACAATTAAATCCCTAGCGAAATGAAGCACCATTAACAGGAGCATAGCAAGGCGAGTTTAACAGGAGGTCTTCTCTCTGTTCACAAGCAATGCAATCTGGGACTCCGGGTTGTACTCCAAGCTCGGTAACTGTTTGCCTGGCCCACCAGACAGTCTGTGCAATGTCTTGGAAATAATTATGAAAATGTGTTGGCATACTGTGGATTTAAGATGAGCAGTTATGATTTGTCACCAGGTAAACAGCTCTTGGCTGATAGAAACAAAACTCGATGCTTCAATGCTTAGGGCTAAGTCAGATAAAACATGCTTCTGCACAACGGCAGCTGCGCTTCATGGCTCTTGTACAGCCACACTTAGAAAACAAAAGTTACTGGGTTTAGTGCTTTGCTGGTGGTCAATTTGTCACCTTAAAACCACGTTCTGGAGAGTTTTACCATGATTAGAGGACACAATGCACACACCAAAATAATGAGAACAACTGGAGCCATGCGCCAGCTGAACTTTGCTCACCTAAGTAGTGACAGCTGATGAAATTGCACTCAATAGAGCAGTTGGCAAGGACACTGCAAAAACATGCCTGACTTTACTGGGTATTTAGTTTGGTGGTGACAACTAGATCTGGACAGCCCCGAGGAAAACTGTACACCGATTTGCAAGTTCCTGCCTATGTATTCTCCACAGCGATAAGCAGCAGCCTGCTGAAATAGCATCCTGGAGGCCTGCTTAAATAGCTTTGCCAGGCTTTGGTGGAAGCTCCTCTTGGACCCTCACGTTTCACAGGACAAAAGTAAGAAGTCTTCTTTCGAGCCCTGCTTTCCTGGGGAAGAAATTGAGGCTACTCAGGTGCACCAAGTCAGACAGTGGGTCTTTGCTGCATTCTTGACCTCGGCTCCTACACCAAGACCTCTGGGACCAAACGACTCTCAGCTCATTATCAACCAACTGAACTGGTTTCCTTGCAGATGCGGTGTCAAAAACGCATTACCCTCTCCAATTCAGCAAACCCCAAAACGGGTGACTGCCTTCTGAGACCAAAAGGAACAGCACAGGCTGACTGCAACACCATTCACATCAGGCATTTGATAGGGGACCACCGGAATACCCTGTGCTTGTGGCCTCCCAGAGCACGGGTGTATTTGGCTGACAGTGGTATGCAACCATTTCAGAAGGTACTTACCACCAGCAGGTTGCAAGCTAGCTACTAACATTCTAGCACTCTCCAGGAAGCCTAGGAGAGATAAAGCTCTAGGAGAAAATGCCCCCAACCCCTGCACCACAGAGTTGCTGCATTTTTTGCCTGTGCCCTCAGTAGCATTCTGCTTGGGGGCTGTAGTGCAGTCTTGAAGCCCGTGTCTGCTCGTCTCCACTTAAGAGCTCATTCTACATAAGAATATTTGCTCCCAGGGACCAGACCAAACCTACCGGAAAACAAAGTTCCTGGACCACACAGTGTTACTGTCAGGACCTCAGTACCCTCAGCTCTGATCGACTGATCTCCAATTGCTCAGAATTACTTGCCAATAGAGACATAGCTGCTGATCAACTCTTAAATGTCTCTTCCACCAGCTCATAGCTGGTCATTTCCTAACACTGCATTTGGTCTACATGAACTGAGCTCCTAGAGCTCCTGTCATCTGCCACGCACTATCCCATACAGCCCAAGGGCGGTCAGGTTGCCTTCCTTTACTTGTTCTTTCAAACTAACACAATTGGTCTTGTGAGATGCTGTGCTGGAGACACCACTGCAGTATGAAACTTCCCTGCAGCTTGCCGAGTTTCACTGAAGGTTGTATCATGCTTAAAACACTGTAAGCAACTGCCAGACCCACATGTCCTGCCCAGTTCCAGCTACGCCTGCAATACAGCAGCTCAGATGCTCTGGTTCTTTTTTGTTACTGCTTACCAAATCTATTATCACGCAACAGTATTTTGCACAAGCAAGATGTTGAGTTCCTTTACCTCTGAGTGCTCATGCGGTAGCGGGCCTCCCGGTTCCCGATGTTGCGAACCAGCAGTGTTTTCTGGGTGCTGTACTTGACGGGACAGACACCAAAGTTCAGCTGGTCAGGGAAGTCCAGGATGGCTCGGGCACCTATAGCTCGGATCGGCACAACGAACTTTTCCCTTTCCGTGATGCAGGTGAGCTGGTGGAAGTAATCCTGCAGGGAAAGAAGCAATCTCAGCACAGTCCATTTAGTACCATCCCCACGGCAGAAGGAAAGCTGCTGTTTTCCAGGACTCTAACAGAGGCATTCAATAATATAATAGTCCTTTTTGCCTGAATGACCTTTCAGTCCAGTAGCACGACTTGAACAGGGCTGCTAACTCGCAAAGAAGGAACAATCCCCTTGAGTCACCTGCTTTCCCAGCAAGCTGGCAGATCCAGACAAAATCATCTGACACTTGGATTCTGAGGCACCAAAATAGACTCATTTCATGTACGGGATTACAGCAGTAACAAGAACCTGCCTTGATCGCCACTGCAGACTATTAAAGGCACCACTAAGAACCCAGTTGTGCCACAGGGCCAACTCCAATCCCAGCAATGCAGTGACCTCCTTGAAGCTTGGCAGGAGATGCTCAGGTACATTTTCAGAAGGACTTTGCCACATGCACAATCAAGAGTCAGTCTGGTGAAATACTTAACAAGTTGGACACAATAATTGGTTTATATCAGCTGAGTGTAGGGTACAGGTGTATTTCCCACCCCTTCCCATAGCATTATGGAGACAAAGCTGGGGACACACACCCTTAAAAGGTTATCTGATCCACCTCCCCACCCCAGAACTGGCTCAGCTCTGTACCCACACTACTCAAGAGATGTTTGACAAGTACTTGAAAGCACTAACAACTCCACCCCTGCCCTCAGCAGCCTGTTCCAGCTCTGCCCTAGGCTTAAAGAGAGCTCTTCCTCTGTGTAACCTCAATTTCCCTTTACATCTCCTCCTAGCCTCAGCGGAGGCAGCAAACAGCTTTGCTTCCTCTCCGCTGCATGACTGATGTCTTCATCACCTCTCTTTTGTACAGTCTCCAGAATAAGCGACTTGCTGCCTTGCTAGCATGCCTACCTGAGGAAGGTCCTACATCCCGACCAGAGCAAACTCAGCTCTGCTATTCCCAGTCATTGGCTTGCTCAGAAAAGAGACAGACACACACACCCCCCTCAAGCTGTCTGGCATTTAGCAGTAGGGAGGTGAATCCAATCACCAAAATCATTCTGCTGTAGGGTTGAGCAGATCAATCTCCAGATCTACAGTGTGGCATAGCTGGGCTGGAAGTATCACCTTGCCCCCCGCTGAAAGCAGTGGTAAAACTGTTTCGTAGGGCCAGGAGCCATTACCTCCAGCAGCTCTTATTGACAAGTTGATAAAAGCTCTGCCTCTGATCACTCACTTGCTGTCCTGATCTTTTTTCCACTCAGTGCTTTTATCTCGTTTGGTATTTTTATAATTGTTGAAGCAGCAAGCAGACAATTTAGGATTTGCACACAGCAGCAAACCCCCTCAACCAGACAAGATTCAGATTCCTCTGCCCTTGGGATTTCCTGCTCCCATACCCATCCTCTCCAAGCCTGCAAGGGACCTACAGCAGCCAGACGAGGCACAGACACAGAGCTACAGCTTTAGCACAAAAGTTAACACCCAGCGCTTACCAACCGCCTGTTTGGCTGGGGTTTAAGGTTGCAGTAACAGACGCTGTCACATCCAAGGTGGAAAAAGAATAAAGAAGGATCTTTTATTCTGGGTATCTCAAATATTCACACTGGATATTGCAGAAGGGCTTTTGCTTCTCATATTTGGAAGGCAAAATACCAGGAAAGGAACTGCAGCAAATGACCTACAGACTGGAAGATCACATTTCAGGAATGCGTTTCATCCTCAGCAAGTCCTTCTGAATTAGCAATTTTGTACTGAACCTTGCAGCCTAAGCCCTCTAAAATAAAAGCTATGGGCAGTCCATGTGAATTTAAAGCACCTATTAGCTGGGTACTTCACATCCTGGACTGTTTAGATCCTCCGAAACTGCATTAGCAAATAAAGAATCCTATTTACTTTTTTTGTTGTTATTTTGGCCACACTACTGTAACAAAGGCATTGTAAATCGAATTGAAATCTGCGTGCCTTATTAAGTCTTGGCATGCCATATTTACTTATCTCTCCCTTCCAGATGCCAGGTAGACAGAGGAGGACACAAGGAGTTCAGATCAGCAGGGGGATAAAGAAAAAAGAAAACTTCAACAGTTGGAGGCATTTGAGGGAATTAAAAGGAAATAATTTTCAAGTCATTGTCATCGCTAAGGAGCAGATCAGCAGCAATGTAAATAAGAGCCCAAGGAATCAATCCCCCCAAAAGCAAGCACAGGCAGCCTTCCCAGCTCCGCTGCCAGTGAGGGGCACTGGGACTGCCTCCACAGCAGCACCTGGGGAAGAGACTTCTCCAGGTGTGCGAAGACAAGGCTAAAGCAACAAGGATTTGGCCTCGCAGAGACAACCGCGACCTCTGAGAGAGAAAGCTGCCTCTTGCCATTCACATACACGCATGTTGTGTGCTGAGCCCCTTCTCCAGGGACACCCTGGGACGCTGCATCCTCTACAAATCTTGACTCAAAGCACTTCAGCACGTGCTGACCCTTCAACCGCGCTCTAGGACCCCAAAGTGGGACCTCGCAGCAAAGCTGAATGCAGTGTCAGGCCAAACGGGGTGGGGGGGGGGGAAACCAAGGAAAGAGGGGTGCCAGGCAGAAGCTGGCTGCTCACACTGCTGTGAATCCATGGTCCTGTAAGCTTTTGAAAGCTGAATCGCCCTCCCCTGGAAAATCAAGGCTGCAATTCTCCACAGCAGCACTGCCCTGTCTTACCAACTCTGCTATGCACTTACCCACAGTCTAGGGGTACAGTCGAAGCCAGTTTAAAATCTTGTTTGACTTTGCAACTGCAAACCCTTAGCAGGCTGTTTAAAACCAGGTCTCTAAGTAAACATGCCTGGGTGAGGGAGGGGTTGCATCACTTCCATGCTTTAAAGACCATTGTGTTTAGATGCAGCTTCAGGCTATAGATTTTCATGAAAATACGACTCCATGCTTCATACAGCTCCGCTCTCAATTTCAGGGAAAATGCAGTTCATTGTATGATGGTTCCTCTTCTCTTACTCCCCTTTGATAAGCAGTAAGTTACAAGCTCTGGCCTGCAAAGTATCACCGATGGCATTTGAATTAGCACCCGCTGAAATTAAAGCAACTGCTTGTATCAAAGGTGTCACTTCAAGCTCTTTGCAAACTCAGGCTAACATCCATTACTGTCACAGAGATAGCAGCCTTAACTGCCCAGTATGCCAGCAAACTCGGATGTCAGTTTTACTGTAGAACCGATCCTAAACACCTCACTGGGTTTCTTGCAGCAGGCAACTGCAAAGAAGAGATCCTTGTAGCAGGAGGTAGCATAGTAAGTCAAACAGGGCAAGCTCCCTGCTGAAACCATGATACCATCAAGGCTGGAAAATAAGGGCTGTTAAAAGAGAGGAGGGAGGCTGGAGGATGAAGATGGCTTCAGACGAGAAGGGGTACCCCTCCTCCTGCCTCCCTCAGCCACCAAGTCACAGGATGCTTTGAAATCAGTCCCTTCGCTCCAGGTTCATTTTGTGCAGGGCCATTTGCCTTGATCTTCTGCCCCTTTCCTCCTCCCAGGAGTGTTCTTAAAATTATACTTGGAATAGCTTCCGTGTGCTACAAAACATCTAACACGGCTGGACTGAATTTTAAAGGAGTTCATTTCAGTAATGGAACAGCTCATCGTCCTGTCATATTTCATATTAATCAATGAGCATTAATTCAGCCTCCACTGAGCATCGGTAATGAATTTTGCAAACCTTACAGACTGAACTTGGATTGCCTGAAAATATTGTATTGCTACAGTGAAAAGAGCAAGAAGACAAAACAGAATAGGCTGTGCTGTGGTTCTATAGTCGTCTTCCTTCCTTCTTCCTTTAAGATAATCTATTGATAAGCCTAAAGGACACACAAATGTCAGTATTTCTGGCTGTTGCTTATTTGCCAGTCAGTTCCACGATGGTTTCCAGTTAGGCAGAGACTGTCAGACCATCGCGCAAGGACACCCGGGAACACAGGCGGCACGAGAACACCCCCGCTGTACAACCGGAGCCATAAAACAGAAATGCGTCAATCAGAAGCAGCAAGAACAACTAATTGCACATGTTGCCCAACAGAAGAATTAGCATTTCATATTTGTAACACAAGTGCCAATAAAGAGACATGTCAGCTATTTATACACTTTCTGACAGTCCAATCACGTGGCACATTCCCAAATGACTGCGAGACAATAGGAAACGGCTCATTTTTCAAGAAAGGCCTGCATGGCACATGGCATTTCAGCCACTAACAACTCCCATGGTCCTTTTAGTTAGGGCTTAGCTGCAATTTTACTCCCCTGAATCGTGAGCGACTTCACTGAAGTCAGACGTACCCTGGGGAAGAACAGATTCAAATCAAGAGAATTATAGAAAGCAGCTCCACACCAGGAAGACTTGCCAACCTTGACAGAGGGGTTTGTACCTGCATCCCGATTCACTGGGTTGTCCACAATCCCAGTGGATCATGGAGCAGCAGAGAGGCAGAGGTTGTGCCAAGGGAGCACTCATAAGCCTTCCACAGCTAAACCACAGATATTCTGCATGCCAGCAACTGCAAGCCCAACGCAGGTGGCTTTACAGAACCATTTCCCAGAGCCTGCCTCTTCACTAAGGGGTTTTCAAGGTGCTGTACACCTCCTGACCATGCTACTGATGCATTTGTAGCTGAGCTACAGCACTTGGGTACTTCGCTGACTCACGCTCCGCCAAGGACGAGACAAAATGTTCGATTTGTACAAAATTCTGATTCGGCTGTATAAACCCCCACGTGCTCCTCACCGAGCAGCACGCACCCCTCTCCCAATGCCCTGCACAACCCCTGCACGGGGCACAAAACCCAGTTCAGAACCCTGCCAGGGTGTCGCCGAAGCTGTGAGGAGGACCTCTCGCTGGCAGAGTTCCCTACTCCAGATGCTCACCTGTTCAAGGGCAAGACAAGGGACAAAGTATTGAACATCAGTGCTCTTGGCAGTTATCTCACCCTACTTCTACTTGTGGTGATGTTCACGTGTTGCTCTGCTGCCTCTCGAAACTTGAAGAGCAGCACTTTGCCGCCCTTCATGGGTGCCCGTTTACCTCTTCCACCCCAAAAATGAACACTAATTTATACTAATAAATCACATTTTAAAGGCACCAGTGTACTTTGCAAAGCCTACCTCAGTGACATTAAGCTCTCGTGTCACTTGGGTAGCATGGAGAACTGCCCGAGGCCAACATAATTTTTACCCTAAATATTAATGATGTTAAATAATTTCTCAGTCCCTCCAAAGGAACAGATTATTTCACAAGCATGGGGAGCCAGGCACCACAGGGCATTTCCTCTTCAGTTTTCTATATCCATACTGTTTGAGGACAGGACAAAGTGTTAAACTGAATCTCAGCTGCAAATAGAAGATGAGAAAACAGCTATGCCCAAAGAGATCTTGCACCTCTGGCCTGCTGCAGAAACACCAGCTGGCTCAGAGCTATCCCCTAACCTTGCCTCTCCAACAAAGTCATGCGAAAAACAGTGCTAAGGGGTGGCGGGGGGCTGGCGGAAGGAGTCAGCCTGCCTGTCTTTGTTTGCCTGCAATGCTTCCTCCCTTCCGTGCCATGGACTAAATCCTCTGTATTAACAAGCCTCCAGGTAACAGCACCGACCCTTCGCATCACAGCACTGAGAATCAGACTTGCCAGGGCCACAGCACTGGTGTTCAAACCTCCAAGCAAATGCATGTGTGGCACGGAATAGGTGCCAGGTGACACAGCAACCACAATAACACGCATGAAGACACAGCCACACCGGTATTACTGCCCACAGGCTCTGAGGTAAGGGGTCTGCCTGCAGACTGTACCTGCCCCTTTATTCCTATACGTGCTCTGCCAGGCAGATGTCTCACTGTCATCTGCAGCACATCAACCTCCCGCTGAGTTAAGGACATCTAGAGCTCAGTGGCTCTGCACTAGCCTGGCTCCCTGCCACGGGCACAGCACTCCCTCTCCCCTACACTCGCAGCTGGATCGCAGACAGGCAAGTATCCTCAGAAACAGCACGGCTGCAAGGCTTGGAAACACAGGGGATGAAAAAGCATCATCTTTGCTCCAGTCCAGAGCCAGGCGGGGAACTGGCTGCCAAGTGGGAAAGAGAAAAGCTCTCTGGATCTACTCATGCCTCTAGGATTTTCCATAAGAATTACACCCCTGCCATTGAGATGGCTAAACATCTTCTCAACACCCCTCCCTGCCACTTTCCTACTGTTCCACGTGCACCTTCCCTCACGAACGCTCAAGAAAGCACAGGGAGGGAAAGCACAGCCTGCGAGTCCCTGTGCAGCGCCTAGCAGCACCCTGCAATGCCAAGATGTGACCAGCTGCAGCCTGGAGCAGACCTCACAGCAAGGGGTGGACTAGAACCGGCATGCAAAAAAAGAGATTACTTTAGACACAACGTTCAGCTGTGTCACTACTGTGTCCAACGTGATATACATTAAGGTGACTGCAGTTTTCAGAGCTGGTGGTCCTCACTCTGATCAGGCTTACTTCGGGTCCCCCAAATAACAGGTCACTTTTAAACAGACCTTTGTATCTATAATTAGTGGAGCAAACCCATAATTATGCAGCAACGGACAGATATTACAAACCGACACCTTGAGAGGCTGCCCCACCACAGACAGTAGACTCTCTTATCCCTGAAGCCAATAGACATTATGTTAAATGTGCCAGCGCTGAAGGATAAAAACAGTCTGGAACACGGAAGAGCCTCCAGCCTGTGAGAGCATAATCTTCACCATGGGGAAAGAGTTTCCCCCAGTTCTAGATCCAGTGCAACCCCACCAAAACCAGGACAGTTCCACAAAACCCACACCAGATGCCCTGGTCTGAATCCGGCCCTGCAGGTGCAGCTTCCTCTGAAGGCACCAACCTCTTGGCACCTCCACTCTCACCTTGTTCTCCTCAGGGGTGAAAAGGATGCGGAAAGTGGAACGCATGCCAGGTGCTACCTTACGGCACATATCCTTCGGGCTGATCAACTTGAAATAAGGCGAGCTCTCCAAGACGACCTTCACCAGCCGAGGAACCTGCAGGAAAGACACGAAACTATGACTTTGCCAGTTGTGGAAACACGAGGAGAAGAGACTTAGCCATGCCCTGGTGACATCCTGCCTCAACCACCTTTCCAAAGCACTTTTAGCTCTCGAGGTACATACACATAATACACAAGGGTGGACCTGAATCCCTTCGGCTGGGGGAAAATAGCTCCAGGCCAGAGGCAGTAGGGCAATGCCCTGCTGTGAAGGAAGTGCCAAGCAGATAAGACACCAGCAGCATGGCGACACGATACCAGAATCAAGTCATCCACATAGTCAACAAACCCCGAGAACCTGCTTGCTTCTGCCTGCGCACATCCATGCCATCACACCTCTAAAGGGGGAATGTATCATCTGAAGGCAAAACAGGACGTGTTATACTGGGGCAAGGAAGAAATTCACTTCTAACATACCGGGTTTGAGCAGGGCAGTCAAGCTGCAATGCTACAGAGTCATGCAGGCAGACCAACAAGAGAAGGAGACCACAGACATTGTGGCCTTGCTGGGAATAAAAGCAAGCTGAGGAGCAAAAGGAGGAACATAGGAAAACAAAGGGACAACCCCACAAACAAGGAGATGGCTAAGAGAATTTAAAGGGGGCTGTAGAGAAGCAAGGAAGAAGCATGATACTCTACAAGGAAAGGCTGATGCAGAAGATCAGAGCAGTCAACTTACCACAATAATGGCAAGCCAGACGACCCCCCAGGCTGTGCCTATCAATTATGGGCTTCAAAGGCATTTTCTGCCCTGAGATACACGACCAGCACTGACTCACAGTGTAGTTTCATTATTAAAAGCCAATCTCAGCTCTCCGGAGGCTCTCGCTGCCTGCTGATTGTAGCCAGGCAGCTGCCAGTGCAGGCAAGGCAGATCTCTGGGCATTCCTCCCCACACCCGGGAGTCCCTGCAGGCACCCTGCTGCAGGTTTCTGCCCTCTGGGATGCCACAAACACAGAGACTGCACACAGGCATTTTCTAGCACACGGATATCAACCCCTGAGCACCAAATCTCATCTCAGAAAGTCTAAAACAGGTGATTTTGACTGACAGGCAGCTTCACTGAGAAACAACGAACCCACATGAGGCTTGGCAAAAGTGGACATTCATTCTGCACCACCACCCGAGCCTGATAACCCACGGCCGAGGCAGTCCTGAACTCTCCAAACACCCTTTGCTCCCAGCAACCCCCTGGGGCAGCGAGTTCCCAGAGCCAATTTCACACTGCAGACAAACATTTTGGTCACCAAATCCCTTGGGAGATGAGTTAAGACCTTCAGCAAAAGCCACCCAGAAGACGTGAGGAGCAGCCTGAAGACAGAAAAGCACTTGTACAACACACAGGTACAAACAGGAAGTATGTAGCAAAGCGCTTCTGTATTTGAATGATTACAGAGCCTCTCTTTGGAATACACTTTGCTGTCAGCTGGATTTTGATGGAGCAAACAGCACCAGGCTCCCATGCAGTATAAGTCAGTATGATTCAGAAGAATCTGGGAAACTGCTGAGAAAACTGAGACAGAGCACATGTTGCTTTTCTCTAGGACATTATCGAAAGCCAACAAAAGTAAAATACAATAACCTCTCTTAGGACTATCATCTCTAACTTTGTGTACTTAAATATGCCAAGGATTTTCCTTAGAGCCGATCTTACTTTCACACCAGCACTATCCAATGGTTGAGGTCTTACTAGCTTCAAAACTAATTCATTTTGGAAAAAAAATCAACAGTTCACACATTGCCTCCTCTTTACAGGGCATACAAATCCCAAGGTGCAGCTGTACAAGTTTAGGATTTTTTACTGGGAATGGCAGAAATGTTGATGCAGATCTTTTCCACTTGAGGGAGCAGGAATAGAGCAAATTAACTGTTTGCCTGTTGGCTGGTACTTGGCAAAGACAAACATTTTGAAGTGCCACATGGATAACGGAGCAACTGAAGCCAAAAGACTTAGTGGGAATGAAGCAGAGCCATAGGGAAAGAGAAACGGAGGCACACTTTAATCAGGAAAGGATACCTACAGCAAAGAGTGCCCAGAATCACTGTGGACCACACAAGTGGTATCCCTGGGGCATGGGCATCCACGCTGCATCTTTCCAATATCCCCGAGCTGAACGCCAGACCAGGAATGGCGCAGCACTCTCCAGGAATAACTGAGGGGCCATGCCTGCATCCTCCCTTGCCAAAGGGGCTTCTTTTCAACCGTGTCCCTGTCAAAACCTGTCATCTCACAATATACTTTGACTTCTCTTGCTGTTCCTCCACCTGCCACATCCCCCAACAGCGCTTTTTTGTCCACCTGTTTGTTTCCCCCAACAGGGAGATTTGGAGAGGGGGTTAATTCACCCGCTCTCCTGCACACTTCCATCTTCCCATCCTGCCGCCCTCCTCTCATGGATACATCTTACTCTTCAGTACACAAGACTGTCTTCAATTACACCTTTCTTTTTCTGACCCTTCTCTGCTGCCAGCACACTTACTGCTAGGTGTCAAGAGAAACCCTTGCCTGTACAAAGTTCTCTCCCAGAGCACCTTCTAACTCAGCTCCTTTCCTCGCTCCTCTCTTTTCCCACCAGCTTGCTCTTGGCACATGCCTCACTCCAGCAAGTATTTCCCCTGCTGAAATTCAGAAGGTCTCAATTCTCCTCTTTACAGTGGAACAAAATTGCTGACGTTTTCAACTTTTCCCTTCTCAACTTCCTTGGGAAATCTCAAAACGATCACAATTTTTTCAAGTAAAGGTGGAGACCTTCAAGAGCATGTTACTGTGGATGGGCTGTGGTTTTCCAAAGGGAAAGCAGAGAGCCACGTTGCCTTAGAAAAACCTGGGCAGAACTGAATTAAACTTAGCAGGAGCCTAAAGTGGCCCCTAAAGGCCTCCCACTGCTCCTGCTAAATCAGTCCGCTTCCACTGCTGTTTCAAAACACCCTTTCTGGAGTGCTAACACCACTAATTGTAACTTATTCCAACATAAAACGGAGAGACTCAACCCCTGTGCTCTGACAGTGAGCTGCAGAGGCAGCTAAACAGGTTGTGAGAGGCAGAGATGCCCTGCCAGAAACCAAGATTAACCAAGGAGCCACCAGAACGTGATACACACTCGAGGTAAAGCATGAGGGCAGATACGGACTGTACAGCCCTCGACATTCCCCTCAGTCCGGGGATTTCGAGAGGAAGGATGCTGACTAGAAAAGCTCCTTTGGGCTAGATACCACCAACGCATGGCCAAAATCAGGGGGAGAATCTCCAGCATGGGAAGATTTCCACCAGCTTGCAAAATAAAGGTGGTGAGACATTTTATTCTGACGTGCTGCGCTGCAGCAGATAACTTGCTATGCTGTATACCACGTGAATTACACTGCTCTCCTCTTCCAGCACAGCGTTAAACCTCCACGTCCCAGCACTTACCTTGTCGGTGTTCCTCAGAATCAGCGGCGCTTCATAGACCTCGCAGGGGACGTAGCTCTGAAACACCACCTCTGATGGAAAAGGCTGAAACAAGCTCTGGTCCAGGTCAACTGAGGAGAACTGGAGATGCAAGAGAGAGCAGTGAGAGGTTCAGCTGCTGGGAAGAAGATTCATGAATGAGATTCCTACATTGATCTCCCAGGAAGTACAGTCTCTTGGTGACTATGTCTGCCCAGCTCACACTAGGGAAACAGGAGCTCACCCACCTGTGTTCTGAGCTCAGCAAAAGTTTCTGGGCCACGCTGAGCGGGCTCAAGCTAAGAAGCTCCTTTGGGAGGTGTTTCTCCAGGTTTCCTTCTCCAAAATACAAGGCAGCGCTTACCTCCAGCAGAGCCCTGTGCTAACGGGGTCACACAGCTCCGGAGCACTTACTGAAAGAGCCATGAGCGCTCATGGAGAAAGCGAAACCCAAGAATTTACGTGAGACTCTGTGGGAAACCATTTCGGTATGATCTTTACTCTGAGACAGAGAGACCAAGTCCCACACATCCCCAGATATCATTTTTTGATATAGAGCCTAGAAATCAGTAAGAAGAGAACAGTACCAGAGGAGGTAAGGCCAACAAGAAAGTAGCAGTAGTTAGGAAAAAGACATGTGAGGGGAACATTGGATGGTGATAAGGTTCAGCTCTTTTCTCAGCATTACTGGGCAACTTGAGTAAGACTGGACTTGAGATCTCCTTTTGCCATGAGCTTTAAAAGGGATGCTTTACTGTATTCTATTATTGCTCTTAATTAACACCACTGCAGAAGCATGGCTGAAAACATACACAAACAGCAAATGCTTACAGAGCAGAGGCATTACTTTGAGGAAATTCCTCCCTGCTTTGTCTCCCCTCTTCCAGCTGCACTGTTCCCCCTCGAAAGACATGGGCAGGTCTCCATGTGTGGCTGCGGCACACTGCCAGTTAGTTGTGCACTCGTCTGACGCATTCCCAACCACCCGTGCTGTCTAGGGCAATCCTTAACCAATTCGTTACAGGTCTCTGGCTGGCAATTTTCCACTCAACAGCCTACCTCAGCAATCTACCCATTTGGACTGCGTGTTGTACTGAGCAGTCCTGTAAGAAAAGCAGCTTTAAAGTAAACGTTGATCCAGATAAAGCACCTCCACATCGCCTCTGCCCGGCGTGATTCCCCTGTATATCTGGCAGCCTGCAAATTCTAACACCCTGCAAGGGTCCCACACATTGTTCCAAACCAAAGCATTAATGCAATTGGTTTTGTTAAATCTTGAATAATTACCGTAGGCCCTCAGCTTTCAAAGGCCAATGCTGCCACCATTGAGGGAGTCCTATGGCCCCAAGCATTTGCCAGCAACTGCACTGAAGCGAGATGTGACTATTTCAGCAGGAGGATGGAAAATGGCAAGCTCACACCCTGGTGTCCTGCCCCAGCCTTCCCCCAGTATCGGGCTTTAGCACTGGTAGCTAAATTCCAGCAAAACCCACCAAGTTCAGCAGAGGTTATTCGTATTGGCTACTAAGCATATCAGGACTTCAATGTCTCATGGGGGAAAAATGTTTTACTTTTCCCCCAGCAGAAGGAACTCCACCACCACCAGCAGTTCACAGAATCACTAAGGTTGGAAAAGACCTGTAAGATCATCAAGTCCAACCACCAACCCAACCCCACCATGCCCACTAAACCATGTCCCGCAGTGCCACGTCCACTCGTTCCTTGAACACCTCCAGGGATGGTGACTCCACCACCTCCCTGGGCAGCCTGTTCCAATGCTTCATTGCTCTCTCCGGAAAGACATTTTTCCTAACAACCAACCTAAACCTCCCCTGGCGCAACTTGAGGTCATTTCTTCTTGTCCTATCGCTAGTCACTCGGGAGTTGGAAAGGACAACAGGACCTAGTCACCGAGGTATTCAGAGAAGCTGGAGGCAGGCCTGTCACAAGCACGCACCCTCTTCAAATGTCACCAACAGCAAGGAAAAGGGCAGGAAAAGGCTACCTTTTGATGGGAGGTTTCACTCATGTCTAGAAGCTGGATAATCCGGGGCCGCCTCATCTCCCGAGTGCTGGCCAGCCTCTGCTCCGTGGTGAGAGACATCTCCTTCAGGAAGGCCGAGGGAGTCAGCTGAAATGCAAAACACCAGCAAGAGTTACACAGATGCCTTTGGTCAGAAAGACTTTTCTTGTTCAACTGCCACTGATGAATAATTTGTGATCACAGCCACTAGGATACTCCTGGAAGTCCCCTAAGTTACCTGCTGAAATATTTAACATCAGTAAATTAATGATATAGAGCCAAACACACACACTCTAACCAAGTGGCTCTGCCCCGCCATTAGCTTCTCCTTCGTGATTTGATGTGACATGTTTGGGGATTTCTGCTCTTCGGGCAATTGTTTTCTTTTTAGTTTTGCTGGATTGAGCCAGTGACCTTTGAAGACAGTGGGGAGGAGTTATCAGAAATCCCCAAACTCTATCCTTGCACAATGCTCACAACCAACACGTGTGTGGATGTCACTGGCTGGGTGAGTCAGAGGAGAGCAGAAAAGCAGCGTTGTGCCAAGGCTGACGTGGAGAGGAATGGGTCCAAGTTTTAGTTATTTCTTCTTAATTAGCACTTGTTTTCTCTCTGTTCTGGCCTCACAGACCCCTCTGCAGAAGTACACGGAGATATCTCATTCACAGACCTTGAGCACGAGGTCATCTCCAGTCAAGTGAGCTCCAGTCAGCAAAGGGGACATCTCTGGATGGGAAGGAGGAATCGCCCTGACTCCACTGCTGTTTGCAGGGCTGGATCTGTGCTCCACACGGGACATGAGATACAATAACTGTTTTGCAACCTGTTCTGTCTGGGACCAGCCACGTCTTCAGGCAGAGCTCGAGCAGCCCACCACATGCCCGGCTGCCTGGAGGGCAGGTACGGTCAGAGCAGCACTGGCAAGTATGCCTACGTGACAGAAGATATTACTGCCCACACAAAGAGGATGGAACCGAAGCACACACTCACGCTCCAGCTATGCCAGTGCAATGCCCAGGACATTCATTTAACTTGGCCTCCAGGCAAGACTCTGGACTTTCCCCGAAGCAGCACGCACTCCATCCCCCACTGCACCATGACAGCCACCTCCAGCAGAAGCCGAACAGCAAAGCGATGGGGAGGTGGGGTCCAGCTTCACAGTGCTGCTAGACAACACGAGGGGAAGGCGCAGGAGGGACACAGGGGGAGTTTCCAGCCTTAACACAGGTCCTGCCCAGCCACAGCAGGTACTTACAGTTACAGACTCCTCTGTCTCTCTGACTAGCTTTGGAAAACGAGGTGCTACCACTTTGCTCTGGAATCCATCAGCCATTTTGGAGGACCCCATGGACAGATGCATCTTGCCAGTGGCCATCTCTCAGCTCACCTGGAAGGAGCAACAATAGAACTTTGAAACTCTAGAATCCCATTCACGGCAGAACCAGAGGACACACCAACGTCTCCAGGCTGCGGCATCCTTCCGAAGTGGAGAACTTAAGGCCTCCCCACCCTGTTCCGTGATTAGACCATATTTAAGTGGCACAGTCAAAATTCATAGCAGTAAAACCCCAGAACAAACATTCCCTGAGCCAAAACAGCCTCTTGCTGTGGGTGCAGTCCCACGAGCCACAAACACACACCAGGGCCTGCTGGCATTTCTCACCTTCCCCCGCTTCCATTACTTTTGGAATCCCATTTACTGGCATTATTAACCCAATCTCTATTAGTAGCCAAACTGTCCTTTATTCCTCTTCACAAGTTTTCCGGTGGGAACAGAAGGAAGGTAAATGTCACTTAGCTGCTTCATTTTGCCAGGGCAGCTGACCTGATGGGACTGTGTGCCTGACCCTACTAAGTGCTCAGAGTACTATGAACAACCTTAAACCCAGGGATCGCTGCTGCCCCCAGCGTTAATAAAATCAGACTACTTGCCGACTTTGCAAACCCGATGTCCACCCTTTGTGCAAGGAGCCTGGTGATGCTTCCAACTAAAGGAGCGTAGAGTTCAATACTCTCATTAAGAACTATAGTTTCTCAAGGCTAATATGGTTGGTTGAAGTTACAAAAATTATCCAGCAAATATGACTCCTTCCAGGCATGAAATTACCACAGTGCCCAAGAACGTTTCTCCGTGGCGAACGAGGGCCCTCATTTTCACTTATTAACACCCAAACTTAAGGCTCTGGTGAGCAAGCAGAAGGGGACCGGTGCTCTCTGCAAAAAGCAGCTTTCTTGGATTCTCTCGGCTTTTGCACACAAAGCCCTCGGGGGGCTCCAGCGTTTCCCAAAACACACACGGTCTGCCAAAGCTGCTTAATTTCCAATGGCAGAGAAGGTGAACACTACAGATTATTACTTTTTCGAGCTAACGGGGACTTTGAGGGGTAGGAATACACTGCATTCCCAGAGAGCACAGTGGGGAGGTGTCGCTGCAGCTGTACGCTACCAGCCAGAGTGCTGGCAGCTGAGCAGGGGGAGGCCACAGCCAGCTTGTCCAGTAGCTTCTTCACCATAACCATGGCTCTTGATGGATACAGACACCAGGCAGCCCTGCCAAGCTGCCATTTTTGAACAGCAACGGACCCAAAATTAAAATCAACATGGGTGTACATACTTTGCAAGCCTACACACACGGTTCAGGACGTCCTGCAGGATGTAGAAGACTGCAGCCACCGCTTTCTGACCCAGTCTTGGGCTTCACCATGCTTGGAGGTGGAAAGATCATCCCTCTCACAGAGCTTGCTGCCAGAGACACAGGTGTAGCTGAGACAGGGAAGACCAAGTCCCTTCCAGGCTTCTTCCTCAGGACAGGGCTTATCAGTTCCAAGAACACTTGCAAGCTAGCCACAAAGTGAAGCATCAGCCATCTTCCTGAGGGGAGACCCATGCTTTCAAAAGGAGAGCCCAGAAGCTGAAATTCACACCACCACGGATGCTCAGGACCACCAACTCAGAGGAGGTACAGGGTTTACATCACTGCTCCTTCTCCATTCCTGGGGCTGTACATACAACCCCACAGGGACCAACAAGCCCCTCTTCCCTTGCCAACACCCTCTCTGCCCCATGAGCTCACCTCTGTTTTCCTTCACAATATCCAACTCTCACCATCAGGTTCACCTTGGAGCCACCATTCCCAATTCACACTTGGCTCTCAGTTGGCTGCCTGCGTTTCTGGCTCAAAGGACACATTTCAAGCAGCACAGACTGCAGCTAGTCCCAAGCAAGCAGAGAGGGGGGATCACACTTGCACACAGCCCAGCGCAGAAGCAAGCCACCCACCTCAGCACTTCAGACAAGCCACCCTTCTCCACCCTAGCAGGGTCTGACCAAACCAGGCTCTTGGCCCTGGTCTCCTTAGAGGCACAGGTAACAGTCCATGCAGGGAGCTGCTCTACAGGGCTCAAAATCCTCCCCCCCATCCCCTGAGAAGCGTTGTTTACATCGCTCTTACCCTCCTGCAGAAACAAAAGAGCATACAGCCAAGGGCAACAGGCAGCCATGTTGCATTAGTAACCTCTCCTTTGCTGCAGTGCTAGAGGGACACAGAGCACTATCAGCCGGCATCCCCAAAAGCCCTGCTGCAGGCTCTGAGATGAGACCTGACAGCACAGGCACTGTCTAGCTTCCGAACACCAACACCAGAGCCCCTGGCGGGGGTTGAAACAGGCACATCAGAAACATAGCTGTCCTGTCACCAGTGCTGCACTCACCAGATCAAACCCACAGAATAATTGGACACATCTGGTGTCTTGCAGAGGACAGAGCCACAGCAAAGGCAAAGACCAGAGCTGCAATGAGGATCCAGGGAGAGCAGGGAAGTGCTGGCGCAGACAGCTTACACCATCACAGGGATGCAGATGGGAGCATCCACTACCCCCACTTCAACCCATAAAGGTAAAACTCCAGCACTTGGTTAAAGAAAGGAATACGACTGCAACACTCAGTCATTTTAGATGCTATCAAAACTTTTCCTCCCAAATAACTGCAGTGACATCACTTACCTAACTGCAACCTCGTGAAGTGCCAATCATGAAGTCCCAAACAGGCAGCCCATAATCCTCTTTCTCCAGGCAGGGTTCATACTTGTCTTCTTCTGAAAAAAGAAGGACAATAGAGTTGGCCCCTTTCCCTTTCAGCCATTTTCCCCCCTGCCTTCCTCTGAGCAATGCAATCCCACATTGCAGGGGAGAACATCGGGTTTTTTGGTAGCACAGACCTCAAGGCACAGCCCTGGATTTGCTTTCTCCCTTTTTATTCCCATGCTGGGAATCCATTTTGTTTCCTCACTTTTTGCTCAGTTTACATCTCACTTCCAAACCCTGAACTGCTTCTCTACTCCTGTTCTGAATCAAGACAAGATTTCAAACGCCTACATTTTGGAGACCCTGCCATTTGCCATACAGCCATGAAACCCCCCCCAAAATAAATTGTTTTTTCCCCACTGCTTTTTAAAACAAAGTCCTTGGCCCCAACAAGTGTAATGCCTCCTAGGTTTTCTTTTTCCTTAATACTATGAAACCATTTAATCCAGCCAGCTGTCTTTGCACAAATGCAGAAGAACATTTATAAGCCTCAAGAAGTTAATCCCATTTCAAGGGGAATGTCTGACATAGAGGTTAGCAAGGCAGTAACGGGGGCTGTGATTGCCCGGAGACAATGCACAAGAAGATGGGTAGGCTCTGGATGGAGGTTCAGGCCTGACTCAGCAAGGTACTGCCACAGCATCTCAGCCTGAACAAGGAAACGCAAAGATGTCAAGGGCACTGCTCACCCACGCAGTTACAGGACGGTTCGATAGCTGTTCCTGGGACTGACACTACCTTAATCCTTAGTCTTGGCCTCATGTTTCCTCTGGAAGCTAAAAGCCACCTAAGTCCCCGTGATATTGAGGACAGAAACATGCTGCGGTACCACCACGCTGTAGCACCAGGGCTCAGTGGTCCTTCACGGTCACAGAGGCAGAGCAGGGGTCAGTCTCCCCTCCCGCACACCCAGCCCTTCTCCTCAGCTGGCAGGGTCCCGCCAGGGCATTCTCCATCCCACCCAGTGCCACCGGGCACCACAGGCTGGGGAGTACCGGGCTCTGGTGGTGCATTCCTTTCCCCCCCACACTTTTTTCCTGGGCTGCTCTATGATCTCAGGAATTCCAGCTGGGCCTCGGCCTTTGCGCAAGGAGTTGGACGGTTAAGCGTCCCTTGACTGTACCAGGAACTCTTGCATGGCTAAGGTGGGGAGCAGCACTGACTGTACCAAGCACTCCTGTTACCCAACTCAAGGTGGGTAACGAGAGCGGGAATAACCAGCCATCCCCTGACAGCCTTGGAACATCCCTTACCTGGGCCATAGCCCGAGTGAAACAGTACCAGTGTTGCTGGAACTCCAGTAACTTTCCAGTAACTTGCTGATGACTAAAGCCAATCATCTTACAAACCTACAAACAGCCGTCCCAAGTGAGCTCTCCTGGACCGCAGCAGGCTGCCACCAGCATCCTCCTCGCAGTGGGACGCCTCTCAGAGTTTCATGAACTCTCCAGTTTGTGAAATGTGGAGGACTGCCGCCAAAAGCTGGCGACGTGACCTGGGCTGAAACCTTCTCCTCCTTGAGGCTCAACTTGCAATGGAGGGGTCTGCTCCATTGCTGCCCCCAGAGCATCCCCCTTGGGCTCCACCACAGAGACAGCCTTGCAACTTCCCCTTATAAAGCAGCACGGGGACTCCCAGGACAACCGGGCCACAGAGAAGAAACCTTCCCCATTTTCTTAACCAACCCAAAACCTTTTCCTCTTTCCCACAGATAGAAAAAATCCCTCCCGTGCCACAGGCAGCACAGAAGACGCACCAAGGATGACACTGACGGTCACAGATTCGCACTCATCTAATGACAGCTCTGCCAGGGACCAGGCAAGGTGTTTGATCTCACAGGGACTCAGCTTTCCTACCTGCGAGGCAAGTCCAGCAATACTTATTTGGGAAAAGGACAGTCACAAGAGCTAGCAAACAACTCACATTCAACACAGTGCTGTTGCTACTATGGAGAGACTTATCTAGCCTCTCTCTCTGTAATTAGCCCCTTTCTCTAATGTCTGAGCAGCCCAATGTTTTTAGCAACATATACAATCAGCTTTCTTAGAAGAAAATGGTATCTTTTACCAGTCCAACTTGGTGGGAAGAAAAAGTATCACTGAGAAACCTGATCTTATCCATACCCTTACAGCATGCTGGCTAGATCAACATATCTTTAAAACACGTGCCTGCAGCAATCCTGAAAGGCAGGGGAAAAAGCGTCTCGGCTTTGTGGATAGAACTGCGATGCAGACGATACTGCACAGGAAAATGAAGGTATAAGTTTAACACGCATCAGCTGTTCTCCAGCAACTGCCTACAAGCAGGGTCTTGTCCCATAGCAGACAAAAGGTCTCATACTCCACATTTGCTGTGGGGTTAGATGTCCGGCATATCTGCAGTCAGGTACAGCCGCCTGCCTGGAGAGTTTCACGAACTCTCCAGTTTGTGAAAAGTGGAGGACTGCCGCCAAAAGATGGTCCTTCCATGTCTCTCTTTTTTAATGCTTACCTAGCTTTACCGTGCTCAGAGACAGAAGATGAAGCCTCATTCAGCCACGTGGCAACATGGGCTAGAATGAAATAGCACCCATTCATTCACAGATGACTTGCAGCTCAATTACTAACAGACCGAGAAGCAGCAAGGTGGAGAAAGGCACTTCTGAACACACACAGACACAGAGACACACACACACAGACACACGCACACACACAGACACAGAGGTAGGAGGGCTGCTGCACTTGGGCAGCTCTTTCCATCCAGTTCTTTTCTGAGCAGAGCAGCCCCAAGTGAAAACTGCCCTTCTTCAGCCATTTCAGGAGAAAAAGGGGGTCCATTTGCTCACCATTAGAATGCAATGTGCATGACTCAACATTGCCTTATTCTTACTGACTACAGCCTTCAGGGCATTTTCATTAACTAATGGCCCTGAAAGCAGCAGTCACCAATTTAGGATCTCAGGGGAGGTTTTGAGTACACATTGCAAATCTGACCTAACTCCTATTTACTTCAGACACAAGCAGGAGCAACTGACACAATTTCAATCAGAATTGGGCAGTCTGGATCAGGTCTTGATGTTACAGAACATCTTGAAAAACAAGGTCAAAAACAAGTGTTAAAAACAAGCAAGAAGAATCAGAAGAATGTAAAGAAGATACTTCATAACAACTGCACCTGGCACTTAGACATACTACAGATAAAGACTGTCTTCACCAACTCTCTACTAACTAGCAATAACGATTAACACAAGGACGAATCTTAGAAAAATAGAATGGACTGCCAAAATAGTGCCCTAGAGTTAACCTGTCTCACTATAATCTCATTCTAACGCTAAAGAACACACCTCCTAGCTAGAAAAGACCCCAACCCAATTAAGCCCCCTACTCTCTCAGCAGGTGTGGTGAACTAAAAGAGAACTGTAACTTGAAGATGAAGTAAGAAAAGTATTAACCAAGAGTTAATTAAGGGGTAGAACCAGTAGGAATAACTAACTTTGTTAACTGTTTTAAATACCTGTCATGATTTTAACCTGGTGTGCATGTTAGGAGGAGAAATCCCCCATGCACCCGCCGCTGCAATAAACCAATGTCGGCTTTCTAAACTATCATTTGGTTTGGAGAGTTTTCTTCGTTACGATTTTCGGTAACAGAATTTGGCGACCCAGATGGGACCTGCTCTCCAGAATCTTGATGGACCAGACGAATTGTGAGGACTCCTGAGCGCACTGGAGCATTTTCGCGGAGGCCCTCCGATTCCCTGGTCGGGTGAGTTTCTGTGACAGCTCTCTGGGAGACTAACGACATTGGTATTTGATATTAATATTGATATTGGTATTGGTTGCTTGCAAATAAGTCGTATCTGGATTCAGTACGTGTTGTTAAGTTGCTGGTATTGATATCGGGAGTACACTACTGTATAATTTTGTGTAATCCGTATGCTACTACAGGGACGCCCTGAATCTGGATTTTTATTTGGACACATCTACGTGGTTATTTTACATCATGGGTGCTGGACAATCTACTGAAGGGGGGATTCTTAAGTGTTCCCCTTTGGGGTGTATACTAAACCACTGGAGCAAGTTTGGGGGTGATCCCCTTACTCGGAAAAAACGGATAGAATATTGCAATCACTGGTGGCCTCTGTACACTCTGGATGATCAGGAGAAATGGCCTAAGAACGAAGTATAAATTACAACATTGTGTTACAGTTAGTGCTGTTCTGTAGGCGCGAAGGAAAATGGGATGACGTACCATACGTGAATTTGTTCTTTGCTTTGCGGGATCATTATAACATACGTAAGGAGTGTGGCTTGATTGCACGTGAAAGTGGTGTATTAGCCCTAGAGGCAGAGAAAAAGAAAGCGCCTAAGTGGTGTTGTTCAGCGTGCGGCATCAGCAAGCGATGCAATAAATATAAAGGAAGTGGTGAAGAAGAGCAACAGGAGGAGGTAGAGATGTTGGTTGTACCAAGGAGGGGTAGGAACAGAAGGAGAGAAGAGTGAGACAATGATTCTGACAGTTCCAGCGAAGAGGATTTTAGTCTGGTGGCGGGGAGAACTAGGAGGGGAAATGCTTGGAATGTACAGGCCAATGTACAAGCCCCCCTCAGACAAGCCGTAGGACCAGACGGAGCACCAGTTTGGGTAAAAGTGCCGTTTTCGGTATCGGATTTAAAGGCATGGAAGGAGATGGCAGGTGTATATAGGGAGGACCCCGAGCGGGTGGCAAAGGTTATGGAGACTATAATCAAAAATCAGGATCCGGACTGGAAAGATCTGCAAGTTGTCTTGAATAATTTAGTTTCCTATGATGAGAAAAGATTGATTTTTGGCTAAGGAGGAGGCAGAGTGCGTGCATGTTCAAGCTGCAATAGCAGGATGGATATAGGATCATTTCCCTTCCAATAATCCCAACTAGGATCCTAACATCCAGGCTCAAAGGTTATTATTATCTGAGTACCGAGTGATTCTGTATGGCGTCTGGAATGCAATTCCAAAATCAAAGAATTGGTCTAAATTGTATCAGGTCATTCAGGGAAATAATGAGGACCCCTCTTCCTTCTTTGAAAGACTAATGGAGGCTGCAAGAAAATACACTGATTTGAATCCAGACAATGAAGCAGACGCTGTCTCGTTGGGCCACATCTTTATGGGACAGTCTACATAAAACGGAAATTACAGAAACTAGAGGGGGCAGATGCCCGCTCATTGGACAAAGTGTTAGAGCGTGCCTGGAAAGTGTACAACAACAGGGAAAAGGTGGAGGAAGTAAAGCAGAGAAAGGAGAGGCTTAAAGATAGTAAGATGCTGGCAGTAGCCATAGCCCAAGAAACTAGCAAGTTCAGAGTTCCCATAAAGCGAAAAAGATTTCCTGGTGGAGTACGGAGGGTCGGAATGCTGCTGGAGATAAATCCGTGTGCTTACTGCAAACAGAAAGGACACTGGAAAAGGGAGCGCCCGCAGTTAAGAAGACAAGGTCGTGAGAAGATGCCAAATCAGGCTGCTAACATGATGACAATAGATTCAGACTGAGGGAGACCGGGGGAAGAATCGGAACCCTCCCCAACAGAACCCCTGGTTAGAGTAAAGTTGGGGGATGAAAAAGTACAATTTTTAGTAGATACGGGGGCCACTTATTTGGTATTGAATACATGCAAGACTAATTTGAGTAATCAGAGTACATCAGTTATTGGTGCCACGGGGCAGAAAGAAAATCAGCCATTTTTCCAGCCTTTGAAGTTTACAATTGGGAAAAGGGTGTTAACCCATCGATTTCTCTGATTGCCCTGTGCCGCTAATTAGGACGAGACATATGAAGTCAATTGAATGCACAAATTACTTTTGAAAAAGGAAAAGCCCAAATCCATATTCCTGACAATAAAGCTTTGGATGCTCAAGTTTTTATGTTACAGAAGGAAGCCAAGTTACAGGAAACACCAGAAGCAGCTGAAAATCCTGTAACCCCTCTAGTATGGGCTTCAGGAGCACCAGGACGATCCCGAGCGGCAGAACCGGTAATCATTCAGTTGAAACCAGACACCAGACCGGTAAGACAAAAAGAGTATCCAATTAAATTAGAGGCAAGAAAAGGATTAGAACCATTAATAGAACGATTCATAAATTTTGGATTACTAAAAGAATGTCAACCAGAATACAACACCCTGATCTTGCCAATTAAAAAATCGCATTCAGAAGAGTATAGATTGGTCCAGGACTTAAGGGCTAGAAATGAAATTGTACAGGATGTTCACCCAGTAGTGGCAAACCCGTATACTCTCTTGACCACCCTGAAGGAAACAGACCAATGTTTTACTGTACTGGACTTGAAAGATGCTTTCTTTTGCCTTCCGCTAGCAGCCAGAAGTCAAGAACTGTTTGCTTTTGAGTGGGAAAGCCCTAAGACAGGTAGAAAAACTCAATTGTGTTGGACAGTATTACCACAAGGATTTAAAAATAGTCTTACCATCTTTGGACATCAATTAGCCAGAGAATTAGAAGACTGGCAAAAGAGGCATAAAAATACCACCTTACTGCAATATGTAGATGGCACACTGCTAGCAACAAATGACAAGAAGGATTCCATACAAATGACAACAGAACTCCTAAACTTTTTGGGGACGGCAGGGTACAAAGTATCCCGGAAAAAGGCACAGATCGCTCAGCAGGAGGTAATATATTTGGGGTACACAATTTCCCAGGGCCAGTGTAGTCTTGGAACTGAAAGAAAAGAGGCCATTGGCCAGATCCCCGAACCTAAATCGAAACAAGAGCTCAGACCACTTCCCGGAATGGCTGGATGGTGTCGCCTGTGGATAATAAATTTTGGACTCACTCCCAAACCCCTATATGAAGCTGTACAAGGGGAAGGAAATCTCCTGTTCTGGACTCAGGAGTGCAGAGATGCATTTATGAAATTGAAACAAGCTTTAATGAATGCTCCAGCTCTAGGCCTTCCGAATTTGGAAAAAACATCTGAATTATTTGTGCATGAAAGACTGCATATTGCCTCAGGGGTACTGGCCCAGAAGCTGGGATCCTGGAAAAGACCCCTGGGGTATTTTTCAGAACAACTAGACAATGTTAGCAAAGGATGGCCAGCATGTCTCCAAGCAGTGGCAGCTACAGTATTACTGATCCAAGAGGCCTGAGAATTGACGCTCGGGTAAAAATTAACTGTATTTGTACCCCATGCAGTTACAGCAGTGCTGGAACAAAAAGGAGGACACTGGTTGTCACCAAGCTGGATGCTGAAATATCAAGCCATTCTTCTGGAACAAGACAATGTGGAGCTGAAAGTAACCACGATCCTGAATCCAGCAACCTTCCTAACTACTGATCCTGCTGGAGAAGAATTAGCACACGACTGTTTGCAAACTGTAGAACAGATGCGCTCCAGCAGACCAGACCTGAAAGACCTACCAATAGAAAATGCAGACTGGGACCTGTTCATAGACGGTAGCAGCTTTATGCGGAATGGAACACGAAAACCAGGTTATGCAGTAGTAACTGGTAAGGAAGTGACTGAGGCCAAAGCTCTGCCATCCAACGCTTTGGCCCAGAAAGCAGAACTCATAGCCTTACTGAGAGCATTAGAACTGTCAAAAGGTGAAATTGTTAATATATGGACAGATTCAAAATTTGCCTTTGGAGTGGTGCATGCTCATGGAGCCATTTGGAAAGAAAGGGGACTCCTCACATCTCAGGGATCCCCAATCAAATACGGGCCAACGATCCAACAATTACTACCGGCAATTAATCTACCCCGATTAGTGGCAATTATGCATTGCAAGGCACATCAAACTGGAAATAGCCCAATGCATATAGGGAACCACGTTGCAGATAGAGCTGCGAGAGAAGCAGCTGAAGGTCAAATATTGCTAGTTTTGCCAGAAAGGGTTCAGAGGTTGGGACCTGAGAATCCGCAGTATACACCAGAAGACAATCCATTGGCTAACCTACTGAAAGCAAACAAAAATTAAGAAGGATGGTGGGTAACTCCTTCACACCAAGTAATAGTTACACAAGAAATCATGCGTGAAATAGCCAATAGGCAACACCAAGAAACTCACTGGGGAATTCAAACAATGGTGGAAGCATTAAAAACACAAGCGCTAAGTGTACGAATGACTGGAATAATTAAGAGCATAGTGAAGAAATGTGAGCTATGCCTGAAGAATAATCCTCGCCTACCCTGAAGACCTTTACCAGGGGTGACAAAGAGAGGAAACAGGAGACTACTGGCAAATAGACTTTTCCGAATTACCACGGCAAAATGGATACCGAGATCTTTTAGTAACGTTAGATACTTTCTCAGGCTGGCCAGAAGCTTTCCCTTGTCGCACCAACAAGGCAAAAGAAGTAGCAAAAGTGCTACTTAAGGAAGTAATACCGAGATTTGGGGTACCCATTGGACTATCTTTGGATAGGGGCCCACACTTCATAGCAGAAGCTGTTCAAAGTTTGACGAAAGCGTTAGGGATAAAATGGGATCTCCATACCCCACGGAGACCTCAATCAAGTGGAAAAGTAGAAAGAATGAACCAAAGCCTAAAAAGACAGAGAAGTAAAATTTGCCAGGAGGCTCAGATAAAGTGGCTGGATGCTTTACCCTTAGCTTTGCTACGGATACGCATCCAGCCTAGAACCAAAGACAAGGTTAGTCCTTTTGAGATCATATATGGTAAACCTTATCAGATGACTGAAACAGGAGTTAATCCTGAAATTGCAGGAAGACATTACCTAAAAGAATATGTTATCTCTCTGGGAAAGTTTTGTCCTCTCTCCACAGGTACATCACTGTGAGCACGCCACTATCTTTGGACGTGCCTGTGCATCACTACCAACCAGGGGACCGGGTGTATCTGAAGACATGGTCAGATGAGCTGTTGAAAGAGAAGTGGAAAGGACCTCTTCAAGTTTTACTCACCACCCATACTGCTTTCAAGCTGGAGGGAGTCGCTCCGTGGATACATCGCAGCAGCATCAAGCCAGCCGCGTCACCACAATGGACTGTCAAACAAGAGGGACCTTTACGTTTAAAATTAACGTGGGAATCATGAAGTTCTGGGTTATATCTCTTGCAGCGATGTCAGGAAGTGCGGAAGTTGATACAGATGGAGAGGTCAATACAGATTTGGATGAAACCCTAATTCTAACTTTGATACAAGGGTTTGGCAAAATGCATAGTCTTACCAGCGTTACAGCATGCGTCCCAGTCCCTCACTCGGCCAGTCAGTCCATCCCATGGGGCACTATACAGGTAAATTTATCTTTACTAGAGGAACACGACAACATCACAGGAGCCTTTAAGCAGGCCAATGTCTCTTACTATTTAGACAAAGACAATAAATGTAGACAGAGAGGAAGCGATGTTTTACAAGATGCTACTTTTTGGAGATCAGGGGACAACAGAACAGGATTTGGGAGAGGCTCAGAAAAACAATTGCCCAAGGGATCACATCCCTTACATGCCCAGTTTCTGCAAATAGCATTGGCAGCCTCCGGCGGACAGGCCGCAGGATTACTGAAACTCTGTGTCACTAATAATACAGTACCTAACGTAACCACCGCTCCAGAATGTACTAACCTTAGAACAAAACTCAGAATTTGGACCAGACCTTTGGAAGGACATTGGAAATATATAGGGAATGTGGACTGGGGCTTTAATTGGGGAACGAAGGCTACTTATGTTAGCCAAACCAATTGGATGTGCCCCAGTGTTCTAAATTATAGTGAAATATCAATCCTAAATTCTACCTTGACAATGATAGAATGTTGTAAAACCCAAAATTTTTCAACTAATGATTGTAAACAAGACGTTTCATCCCCAGGCTACACAACCTGGGTTACCTCAGATGGGTATTGGACTACCCGACTACGACTTAGTACAATAACTAGACAAGCAACTTCAGGGTTACTGACCTTATGTCCTATATGGAAAAAGAGTCCAATCAAAGCTCAATATTGGGGATGAATTAAAAGAGATACCGAGACAGAAAAAGACCCCGATATTTGGACGGAGCCTTCCGCAGCAGTACAATTTGAGTGGGGACTCCAAAGTTTCCCATTACCAGGGCTGATGCCTTTAGAAAATCGAATGTTAATAGAAAATCTGACTTGGCAGGTGGAAGCCTTATCGAGAGCCACTCAGAAAGGATTCCAAATTATCAACAAACAAATCCAAGCTAACACTAAAATGACTTTACAAATTAGGCTGGCCTTAGACTTGCTATTAGTCAAAGAACAAGGAGTGTGTGGCTATCTTAAGTTAGACAAAGAGCACTGCTGTATCCACATCCCAAATATCACTGATCACCTGCAAGAACAATTAGACAAAATGAGAAAAGTAGCAAAAGACAATAGAGAGATAAAAGAGGCGGCGGAAAATAATCGGTTCAACAAAAATCTCCAAGAATTAGGTGGGCGGTCTCTAAAAGGATGGTTAGCTACATTGTTGGAGGGAGTAATTTACGTGATCGTGATTGTGATTATTATAGGAATCTGCATAGGCTGTACTAAAAGAACCATTGAAAGAAACATATGGAAGTAATAAAAATCTAACTACTTCAAAAGGGAGGATTGATACCAAAGAATTAAGAAAAAAAACAAAGTTGCCAAACCTAAACCGTGATCATATACGAGCAATTAATGACCCTAACTGTGAATGAAGGGTTAAATCACTGATGGTCCCTGGCTGAGACACTACTGTGATACATAAAAGCTTTACTTGCATAGTTTTAGTTATTCCTTGAGCAGAACTGATAATAGGATGTTTCAAGATATGTAACTCCCTTCCTGATAAGATCAAATGGGCCTTGAGGTAGCTCGATAACATTCCGAGGCCAAAGGATGGATAAGCCAATCCCATGACTATGTATGGACAAAGGAAGCCCGAAGTTCAACTAGCAGACAGTGTGAAGAAGACTATGAATGACCACCGGAGGGTGAAAAGACCCTAATCCTAATTTCACTGCGCATGCTTGGACTATGCAAATGAATTCCAGGAACTCATCTACTTAAGACCAGATAAGACCAGTCTTTGTAGAAATCTGATGAATATGTATGATTTTTCTGTATATGAACTGAGGTGCTTTGCTAACCTGTTGGAGCACTCGTGGTGGACAAATCCCCAGTGCTGCCCAGCGCTGTATTAAAGAATGCCTGCTTAATAACAAACTAGTTGTTATTGAGTTATTCATCTCGGAAAACCGTCCCGATCGCGGGCTCGGTACCGACTTTGTTGTTTCAACTGCATCGCTGAACTGATATAATGATAATCCCAGAACTTCAGACTGCACTAATATCCAAACCACTGAGAAGACTTGGTATCGACTATGCATAAGATAACTGATTTTTCCACAGAATTGCTTCAATAAGGCTCTTAGAAATTATTATTATTAATATTGATACTATTATAGTATTAATAGTATTATTGCGTGCATAATCAGGTTAGAATTGAAATATTTTATATTCTATTTCTTTTTCCAGGTTGTAAGAGGACAGGTAGATTTGAGAATGTGTGACAAGGTTAATCACCTTCTGCTTAGTTGGTGAAATCCAGGTAAGAAGGATTGAGACTTATGGAAATTATAAAATATATCCATAAGTTTCAAAGGGGGGAAATGTTACAGAACATCTTGAAAAACAAGGTCAAAAACAAGTGTTAAAAACAAGCAAGAAGAATCAGAAGAATGTAAAGAAGATAGTTCATAACAACTGCACCTGGTACTTAGACATATTAGAGATAAAGACTGTCTTCACCAGCTCTCTGCTAACTAGCAATAACGATTAGCACAAGGACGAATCGTAGAAAAATAGAATGGACTGCCAAAACAGTGCCCTAGAGTTAACTTGTCTCATTATAATCTCATTATAATGGTAAGGAACACACCTCCTAGCTAGAAAAGCCCCAACCCAATTAAGCCCCCTACTCTCTGAGCATGTGTGGTGAATTGAAAGAGAACTGTAACTTTAAAGATGAAGTAAGAAAAGTATTAACCAAGAGTTAATTAAGGGGTAGAACCAGTAGGAATAACTAATATTGTTAACTGTTTTAAATACCTGTCATGATTTTAACCCGGTGTGCAAGCCTTGAGGAGAAATCCCCTTGCACCCGGTGCCGCAATAAACACGCCTGCTTTATAACTCTGTGTGAGTTGTGAAGTTTGTTTCCGCGTGTCAATACCTCTTTCCCAGGCTCTCAATTTTATTATTTCCATTCTCAACCATTGTCAATACAAGCACAAGGGAGAGGAACATTTGAATATGCACAGGCATTCTACCATTAAAAAAATAACTCTATAAATAAGGGGAATGATATACTTGGCAATGAGGTATAAAGCATAGAGGAAACCCACAAGACCAAGGGCTGTTGCTTAGCACATACATCACACCTGGCAGAGCCCACAAATCAGGGGTCTTGCTGCATATACTGCAATGGCACCAAAAGATCCAGGACCAATATGGCACTTGTCAGAAAAATCACTACCAACTTCAGTAGCGCTAAGGAGGTATGCTACACACCTTGGACTTCTCCTCCTCCACAGACATTTGCAGGGAATAATGTGCAGAGCATAGCCCATGCTGCTTGTAACTCACAAACTCACCATGTGGCTCCGTCTCTTTCCTCAAGGGTGCATCAAATTTTACTTGACCAACTAAAGAGGAGAAAAGGAAAACAAGAATCTAAGCTGGACTGCAATGAGACCCAATTCAGCTCCAAAGGCTAACAAAAAAGACAAATCCCGTTTAATGAGTGCATCATAGCCCCACTGATGCAAACTTCTGGCACAGGCACACCCCCAACTTGTGCCTGCTGGAAACTAAGGGGCACAGAAAGTACTCTTCCATCACAAAGGCAGCACGATCGCCACTTGCCCCACCTAGTCATTAGAAAGAGGAGGAAAACCATTCAGCAAACAGGCCGTCAAGTGCCCTCTTTAGAGCAGCAATACAGATGTAATTTAGATAAAACACACAGCCATTGTGGGAATTCCCTCCTGGACCTGCTCTTCGGGGAGATCACTAGCACTAAAGAGCCGTGAATGGAGTTTGGAGAGAGCTTATCGCATCTTCCAGGAAAGCTCTTTGGCAGACGCTCATTAACACTCCTCCCCTCAATTTTAGCTTCAGGAAAGACAACTAAAGCGCCAAGGATTGCTCTGATTTAGTTCAAACAAAAGAATGACTACAGCTTGGGGGATGGAGTCTGCTTGTAATGGTCAGCGATCAAGCACCTCCTTTCCTGATTTCTACAGGACTGTTTCAGTTCAAACTACAACAAGAGACTAAATTAAGGCAGAAAAATCTTCCTCTGCCATTCTGCTACCTAGCACAATCTGGCATCACTCCGAATATCCCTGCTGCAGTGGCATATGAAGCAATACCAGCCAGCTCTCAGAAGAGCTCAGGTTGCGTCCTGTTCAGATGAAGCAATAGTGAGATTTGCTGAAGAGCTGACAAAAGGTGTATTCCAATGTTTTACACTAATGTTTCTTTGGCATAGTCATCCAGAACCTATATCCATAAGTGAAACAGCATAAGTTTTTCTTTTCCTCTGTATCACTAAAAATGTTTCTATATGCGTCAGCTATGCAGAATACTAGTTGAAATATGTGAATATCAATGATTATTTTAAGAATATTTAATGTTGTCATATTACACATGCTTACAGTTTATTTCAGAGCGTGTCTTTTCTCTTCTCCCATTTCTACTTCTCAAGTGTATCCTATGAGGCACTACCAGAGGCTAGAGGTGAACAATAAAAGACTTCAATTCCAAAATATATTCACTTGAAACCCAGTATTGTGTACCTGGTTTTTAGCAGGTTTCTTTAGCATAATAGCAACAAAGAAAGACAGAAATCAAACAGAAGCTAAAAATAAAGATTGCACGTACGTTTTCGCACACTAAAGTTAGAATTATTTGGAGACATTTTATCTGTAGAGTGTCCTCACCTTCAAGACAAGGGTTTTTAAAACACTGGATTTGAGCAAGTAAAGACAATGCTGGCCAGCATTTGTCTTTGCTCAGATAACATTTCCTTTTTGGCCTCTCAGTTTAACCGTATTGATAGTTGGAAAGTCTTCACTAACATACACTTAAGTATGAAGACAGGATGCAGCAACAGAATATCTGCTTTCTCTTGTTTACAAAACACTTCAGTCCCACGCTGCTTATCACCTTACATAAGCGTGCTATTTTTTTCCCAGCTGTTAAAGCACAAAATCAGAAACTTTGTCTTTGACAAAACCGTAGGTGAAATGGAGTTTCAGAGTATTCCAAGATAGAAAATAGAATCTGCAAGAAACACATACCAAAACGCTTGACAAAAACAACTACAGGATCATTCTCTTCTTCTCATAAGAAAGCAAATTAGGAACAAAAGAACAAGTTCTACAGAGGTAGAAAATGATTTTTACGAATGCTTGCTTTGCAGATGAATGGAAACATAATTCCACAGAGAAACAGAAAGCAGAATGCACGACAGAACTCGGGACTGCAGAAGCAGTCCACACGTACTGCTGCAAAATTGTTGAAGGACAACCACAAACAAAACTTTAAAGTGTTTTCATCTCTTTCTCTTTGAGCGTCTCTCCCCCAAATATAATGAATTTTGCTAAGGGCCTGGACATGTGACAGAGCAGCACAACCAAAAGTAAAAGCAACCCTTCAGCCTGTTCCCAGATCACAAAACATTCTGTGCCTCAATGAACCATAAGCATTTAGTTTTGTCGGCAAATGAAAACTTAATCTGAGTCTGTGATTAAAACATATTCCTACCTCAGGATCATCGTCATCAAAATCACGGTAAGTGGAATGATCAGGATTATTAATTTTATCCAAAAGTTCACTAGCAAGACTTGGATTTAATGGCTGGGTAACAAAAAGGATGCTGAAAGACAGAAGGAAAAACACAGATTAAAATTCCAACCACCCATATTAAGCACATTTTAATTTTAGAACTTAAAAAAAATCCCATACATAAATTTATACCTGTAGTAACTTTTCAGCTGTCGGTCTTTCTTCAGGATTTTTTTCTACGTACCGTTTTCACAGAATGATGGAAACTATTGGACCTGTAAAAGGAAGTGGTAAACATGAGAATCAATTGCCCAGTGAAATACATGATCATTATCTACTGAAACAGAAAAGTACTTGCCATTTCATTTTGTCCTTTAATTCAGGAGGCTGGCAGTTGCTTTTCATCATTAGCAAAAGCGCTCTAAAAAAAACAACAGTATTTCTGTGGGTGACATGGCAGTACATACCTGACATGAATTTTGAATACATTGTTTAGTTGGCAGGAAGAAGTCCATCCGTTTAAGAGACGCTACCAGGACAACATGACGCATTTATGCAGCAAAAGGAGTTGTCACAATTTCTATCACGTACATCCAGAACACTTACAACCCAACACCCTTGCAGTACCCCCAAACACCACAAGCACCCATGTAGCCACTACTCCAAATGGATGATTTGGGAAGCTGTACTTACACACCGCGCTTTAACCCTTTGCTCACCTCACGGGATGTAGGTCAAACATTGGAGGCTGAAGCTCAGCGAGCTCTGTAGCAGTTATTCCAGCTGCCCACAGATCACAGAGGTGCTTATAGCCACCTTTTCTTCCTACTGCAGCAACTTCTGGCGCCATCCTAAAGGGTAAAACACATTTTTAGATAAACTTCTCGCCACAAATCAAACATTCTTCTGTATGCAGTGGTTTACTACTCTTTTTCCTAAAGCTCTCAATCTATAAGCTCACCGCATATACACTTCCACATGTGGATACATACACAGGCGTGCGTGTGTGCGCGCACATGTGTGTGCAAAAAGTTACGCAATGTATACATGAAGTTCTCCTCAATCACCTTCTAGTGACTAACAGGCAGTTTCCAAAACAGCTATTTCGCTGTTGTCAGTGGATGAAACCAATCTGCCTCAGACTGTTCTGCAGGCACACAACAAACTGCCCCTCCACAGCCAAAGAGCCTGAGGGGTCATTATTCAGCTACAGTAAAACCCAAATACTATCCACATTCACACACTGCCCCAGAAAGTGATCAACTGACCTTGAAGAGAAGAATTCCAACCAGAAAGAACTCACAAAATGTCAGCGGGGCTCCTGTCATTCCGGCTCGGCTGCTCCGGGCTCGGCTCGGCCCGGCGGGACTCGGCTCGGCTCGGGTCGTTTCGGCTCGGCTGCTCTGGGCTCGGCTCGACTCCGCTCGGCGGGACTCGGCACGGCTCGGGTGATTTCGGCTCCGCTCCGATCCCCTCGGCCCGGCGGGACTCAGCGGGACTCGGCGGGACTCGGCGGGGCGGGTCCGGGCCGGGCCCGGTGCCGGTGCCGCAGCCCCCGCCCAGGCGAACCGGCCCGGGCGCTGCCCACGCAGGAGCTCTCCTCGGGCGGGTCCCGGGACACCCCTGCCGAGCTCCGCCGAACCCCCCTCGCTGGGCGGCAGCCGGCGGGACCGAGAGACCCCGGCGGGCGCAGGGCAGAGGCGCGGCGGTCCCGCCCCGCCCCTCCCCGCCCCTCCCGGGACAGAGGGGTCCGCAGCGGCTGTCCCGGGGCTGCTGCCCCACGCCCACCCGTGCGGCGGCACCGGAGCGGGTGGAAGAGGCCCCCGGCTGCCGACCCCAAACGCGCCCCCCCGCAGGAGCTCCCGGAGCGAGGGGGCCCTGGCCGGGGACGCCCGGCGGGCTCCAGCACCCTTCCCTGTACCGAGTTTATTTAAGCCGGTCCTCTGAACCCGAGCGTGGAAGGTTTGCTGCTTTTCCTCAGCTGTGGACGCAGGGCTTCGCAGGACGGACCATTCCTGTCCGGTAATGTTACCGAAAATCGTAACCAAGAAAACTCTCCAACCCAAATGATAGTTTAGAAAGCCGACATTGGTTTATTGCAGCGCTGGGTGCATGGGGGATCCTTCCTCCCAGCATGCACACCCGGTTGAAATCATGACAGCTGTTTAAACAGTTAACAAAGTTAGTTACGCCTCCTGGTCCCACCCTTCAGCTAACTATTGGTTAGGATCTTTCTTACTGCATCTTAAAGATACAGTTCTCTTTTAATTCACTACACATGCCCAGAGAGTAGGGGGCTTATTTGGGTTGGGGGCTTTTCTAGCTCGGAGGTGTGGTTTTTAACAGTATAATGAGGTAGGTCAGCCTTAGGGCACCCATTTGGGGCATTTCACTGACTTGGCTGTTTGGCCAAGTCTCAAGTTTGCATATCGGCCATCATCAGGAGACCCAGAGGCTATATCAGGTGCTAGGTCTGCTTTTGTCTCCAGGTAGACAACATTAACATAACCCAATAGAGCTAATCGCCACAGCCAGCCTGTTTCCGGGAAAACTAATGCATATTTCAGTTTGTGTGACACAGTATCATCTTAACTCATCTGTACAAAGGTTGCACAAAGGGATCTGGGTTTTTTGTATGCTAACTAATTTGTTTAAGTCTTTGGTATCAGTAACACGTTGCCTGCTCCCCAGAGCCACAATCGCAGCCACTGGGTTAGACCTGCAGAAAGAGGTGCCTTTCCGAGGGGTATTTTCTGAGCACGCTCAACATAGACCCATCAGGAGCCCCACAGCCAAGACAAGGAATGATCTCTGGCGTTACAGGAAGCAATAAAAGGGTGACAACCTCTGGGCTCAAGAGAGCAATTGCAGCAGCAATTCCCATCACAGGCATCATAGAATAATGGATGCTGCCCACCCATGTCTAACTCGCATTAAGTCACCCTAATCCCCAAGACACTTCTCTTCTAAGGAACTGCAAATCAATTAAAACCATGGAAAAAAAAAATAACACTGGGTTAAAAAGATTTATACTTAACACACACAAAAAACAGACAGAACTGAACAAAAGCCAATGCTGGATATACAGCTAGAAAGCACAAAACAAAGCATTAATGTGACAACTGAAGACTAAGCACTGCTTCCACATTAAAAGGTTAGTCGTCATGCAACAAGCTACAATTATCACAAGCACATGGACACCCTCTCACAGCAGAGCTTTGCTGTTGCCTGCACAACAGGGAACAAAGTTTTGGGAAGGTAGAAGGAGTTTCTATAGGAGACCTGAGTAAATGCAGAAGGATCCAAGAAATAAAAATGCTGCTGCCAAAATTAAGAATTGTTCTTCCGCTTCAAAGTAATAAACACTTCCAACATGCAAAAAATCCCTACTTCCACCAGTAACTGTAAGCCACAGTGCAGCTTGGAAATGAGTGTTGGCTGCCCAAGTGCTGAGGGCCGCTATCCTGAGGGGAAGCCCAAGTACACACTGCTGCAGAACAGTATCCTGGGGCACAGGACAGCTCGATCCCATGAAGGGATACGCTGCAGGGGGAAGGAAACTTCAAGTCCCCCAGACAGTGCATCTCTAATGGGGGAGAACAGGAGAGAGGTGTTCCCACTGAATTACCAAGCTGCCTTAACCTGGGGCACTTACTAAATAACAGAACTTGTTGCCAGTGAAACATTACATTTTAGGAACCATTTTTCTTCTACCAGTTCAGAGTGTTCTCAACCACTCAGTAAAGTAAAAATCATATCCATAAAACACATTCTTCCAGTAGGAAACTTCTCCCCTCTAACCGCACACCAGGGAGGTGGCAAGACTTACACCCTCGCTGTGCTGATGCATTTGCTCCTAGCCTCTGCCATACGATCAAGTGAGAGGGCTGGGCCTCTTCTTCCAAGCTTCCTGAGGCCCTTCGTACCCAACACTTCCACTTTATTCTTGGCTGCTTTCAGAAACCTTAACGGCTTGGGCACAACAGCAAGTTCCTCTGAGCAAGCAGGGCTGTGGCAAACTCTGGAGATATGCACTAAGCTCTTTCTTACTGCTGTTACCAGGGCCCAGCTGATGCAGAGCAGCTCAACCCAGGTACTGTTCTTCTACCAGTTTTTTCATCTTCCCCCACTTTCAAGCATCCAGGGGGAGGGGGGGGAAAAAAAAAAAGAATAAAAAAGAGGGTAAATTGGTGTGAGAACCAAGCAGACAGTACAACTGCTGCTGCTGTCAATAGGATCTCACTTCACAGGTATGCAGCGCACGTCTCCACAGCCCACCCCTGACAGTTTCTTCTCAGATGAGCTGAAACATCACTGCTGCATTTTATTTGCATAAGCACAATTACCTGTGTTTACGCTGACACACACTGAGTGTTCAGTGTTCAGGGGCATCACTTCAGTGCTGCTGTATCCCTCTTACTTAGTATTTTAATTAGGCTTTAATGGATTCTAGTGGAAGCCAAATGCTTTTGTTCCACAATTGTTTTCCCCTATTAGGCAGCTCGCAAACCAAACGGGACTGCCTTTCAGCTACTAATGAAAACATCACATTCAAGCTAGGCAGCAATCAATATGGGAAGCAGGAACAGGCTCTTTGTTCTGCCACACAAAGACTCCACAGCCTGCCTTCCAGGTAGTACCTCACCGCTAGGTAAACTGGAGCATTAAGTAAACTGAAAAAGGGCTCCCCTATAGCTCGAAAAGAGCCCCCAAAACCCCCAAGAGTCAAAAAACACCTGAAACTTCTGCTCCTGTGGCCCAACTGTTAAATAAAATGGCTTTGGGGCATGCATGAGGCACAGTTTTCCAATTGCACATTGTTTCTCTCTTCCATTAAGCAGTTTCCTAACCAAGCAGAAGGGCAACGCATCCTCTTTTTTTAAGCACCAGCTGCAGGAGTCTGTATAAAACCAGCTAAAGTTCTCTGGCTTTTGCTTGTAGTTAGCCAAGATGGGTGCCCCTACCAGCACCTTCTGGCCCTATCCTTCCCTGGCAATGCAGAGCTTCTGAGCTACCTGCTGCTCTAAAGCCAAAAAAAAAAAAAGCACTGGGTCTACCGGAATCACAAAGAAGAGGTATTTTATGTGCATATGTTTGCAGCAGGATGATTTGGGAATCTGAATACATCTGCCCTCTGAGACAGACTGCTGACATTTCAAACAGCAAACTACAAAAAAAAAAAGCCCACAGATTGCTTCATCAGCTCAACTTGACTTGGCAAGTTTCATTTAAAGAGGAGACAACTTTACTTTAGAAGCACCTCCAGCAGTCAGATTTTCTACTGCATGCTGTAACAATGGGAGACGGTACAGGGTACATCAACAAATAAAACAGTAACGCAGAGATTAAGACCCTCTGAAACAACACATGGATATGGAGCATGTTCTCCAGAATCCAACATAGTACCTGGGGGAGACGCGGGGTCCTCTGCTTTGTTACCCTGTCCCTAACACCTCACCTTCCCTTTAGCTGTAGCCTCTCTTGCTCTTTGCTTTGTGGGTAAACAAGTTATAGCACATCAGATTTAGTTTGTTATTTATCCCTTGCAACAGGTTTAAGTGTGCATTGGGGTGTGCACTGGGATATTCTTCCTTAAGGACATCAAATTGGAACTGTGAGAAAACCCCCTTGTCTGAAACCCAAATTGGCAGAACTTGACTTTACTTACTGAAGCAGTAGCACAGAAAAAAAATTCTTTGTCCATAATTGAAAAAAGGCTAAAACCAGGGGAATCAAACACCACCAGATGAATATTGCTATGGAGAGGGCCACTGTGCCAGTGCGAAGAGGGTGTAAGACCTCCACTTCAAGAGCTGTCCTTGAAAGCTGATGGAACTGCAGAAAAACCAGTGAATCTCTGCTCAAAGACTATTTTTTTCCTCCGTTTTTAATTTCACTTAAGTAGAATTTAGTAGCCAGAAGAGATGGCTAATGTATGAGGTTTAACCACCCGTGTCCTTCAAGAGCTACAGTCTGGTTCTCTGTCCTTGTTCACAGAAGATTGGAGACAAATTAGCCACTGTCTTTTCTTGAGATTAACAATACCCCAATAGATCATTTGAAATGCACTTTCCTTCATACACTGTCAGCTCTTTAAGTGCATTCACACCAATGCTCTGGGCCTTCTAGCTGGCCATCTCACAAACTCCAATTAAACTGGGCAAAAAGATGTGAAAATCTCCTGGCAAACCTACAGCCGAGACATTCATCATGACAAGTAATTCTGGATGGCCAAATGCATCCATTTTGGAGGAACCCTGTTGGTAGAGAACAAATGCTTGTGCTCTCAAACATGTGGGCTCCTTTCTGTACTCTCTGTGTGAGCATCCAAGATCTGAGACCCATTAAAAAATCCTAGTGATTTTCTTTTCATCTGCTCAAAAAAAATCTCATCCATCTATTTACCTAGGGCATAGGGGAGATGTTACCATTTGGCAGGCTGCTCAGAAATGTTTGCTGACCCTGCTAACTTCACAGCAATCAAAACCCAGGGATCTTTTCAGTATCAGGTGATAACCAAGAACTGTGGACCAAACCTGAAGCACCTGCAACCCGAGGTCCCCATGGCTCAACTACAGATCCCCATCTGGCATCTTTCCAGTACAGTGCTACTGAACCACACAAAAATAATTTTTACCTATTGGAATCATGTTGTTGGGCAGGAGAGACTGCTCAGGAGCTGAACACAAATGTCTGCCATCGTGCTTAGGAACCATTTAAAACACTGATTTTCTGCCACCTGCAGCATAGCTAGTTCTCCTCAGCAGGAGGATATTGTCCTCTACAGGCCTCCTAACACTGAGGGCAAATTCTTAGGCACATAACTACCTGTCAAACTCCAGAGGAAAGCCAAGTGTGGGGTAAGACATACCCTTGTCAGATGGTGCTCTGCTGACAGGGCAAAATCCACTGAAATTCGCAGACTATCTGCATTCACCAACTGCAACTCACACACCAGCTTTCAGGAACAGCTCCAGGACACAGCAGCAATGGCACAGATTGATTTTAAAAGACCAGAGGGGTTATCTCTGGATGTCACAGCCTTCCCCAGCCAGCCCCCCTTCTCCAAATATCCAAGGCACACCCTCTGCTTTAGCAAGAAGAGGCCCAGCAAAGCCTCTCCACACACAGAAGCGAAGAGAGCGAGCACCAGGGCCAGCACACGCGCACATAGACGCACATTACCTGGGATGAGGACTGCATTCACATCAGGATTATAAAAATAAACACAGCACAATTAAAATGGACATTTCTTTTCCTCCCTTTCCCCATCCCATCCATTCCCAGTCCCTAGCCACATTTCTTACTAAGTTTTTGAACCCAATAAGAGTATTTTGACAACACAGGAAAAAAATATTAGGGTGGGAGAGTATTGGCCAGGTAAACCCACAGAAATATGAACTTCTCTGACTTTGATCACTATTGCAGAGGGTGCTGTGACACACAGCGGGACAATATCACTGTGCTGCTGCGGGAGGTATGTGCTAGCTTTTGCTGGCCCTCCTGGTTGTGCTCCCACTAGATGGCACGTTTCAGAGATGGGAATTCCAGCTCTGCGCTCCGGTACACCGGAGCGAGCGGCCTCACCAGCTGCAGAAAATGCAGCAAAACTCCATTATGAGGAGAGGTGGAGTAAGCCACCAACCACATTCCTAGTTCCTCCAAAGACAAGCCAAGGCAAAAGCTTAACAGCCCTTCCAAAACTGAGACAACTTTGGATCTCATGTCAGTAGGCACCTACCTAGTCCCCATCTCAAGTCCTGATGAGTTCTTGGTTTCCTAGCATAGTAATAATTTATTCATAACTAATGATTATTAAAGTGATGTGTTTTATCAGAGTTTTCTATTTTGCTGTGGCACAGTCTGTATTCCATATTCCAAGGCTGAGGACAGGTGCTCTCTGATCATATCCTTTTATAGCCCTTTTATAACAGAGACAGAAAACGCCTGTAGCCTCAATGCTGAATCCAGGGCAGAGAAGAGGCGCTTATCTCCAAAGTCTCACCCCTGCTTCTGTCCTAAACGCACATTTTCGACACAGAGGCTACCTCAGCAGTGAGAAGGCCTACAGATAGGTGTTTGATAGCCAGGCAAGAGGATACACAGTACAGCAATCCCCCCCACCCCTTCAAGAACTCACCTGGTCTCTTGAGTGGCTTTTTGGTGGGGGTGTCCCTCCTTTTGTTCTGAATGGCAGGGGAATATGGCACTCCAGTGGAGGAGCTGTTCTTATGGAAATGGTCTTCCAGCCCCTTGATGGAGCGGTCAAGCTGGACAGAGCGGATTTGGAAGTAAACAGGCATAAAATCTAGGGAGACAAGGTAGAAACAAGATTATAGGCAAACAGGGAACACTATATGATAAAACAAACCTTTCCTGAAACACTCTGTGCCCCTAAGGGGCCCTAGTAGCATTGATGTGGGACCCGAGGTGGTTTTCCCTCCCAGAGCCTCTCCTATTTTCTTCAAAAACTGCTACTTCTTCTTCCTTCCCCCACAGTATTCATTCCAGCCCTCCCACCACACACAACAAGTCTGTGCACCAAGAGCACATCAGTTGTGGAACTGATGGGAGACATTTGCGCAAGACATTGTCAATTCAAGTGCTCAGTTTCTAACATGAGAGACTTTACACACTTCTCAGGATTCAGGGCATTCAGGAACTAAACGAGGCGTTCATCATTTGAAAGCAGAATACAAACTGACTAACAAAATATGCTATATATGCTTCAGTCGCCTTTGATCATGGAAAAGTTCTTAAGAAGCTTTTAAAAGATGTTTGTCATACTTGGTAAGCACAGTAATCCCCACTCAGAAGCAAATCATTGAGGTGGGGGGTGATTCTAGTAGCTATATGTATGTGAAAGTACAGGTTTCCTGTAACAAGTCCACAAAATTGTTCACTCCCAAAGAAAAAGTTAATAAAGGAGTATAAAGCTGTAGGCAGATTTTGATGCTGCAGAACAGGAAAGAAGAGACATGTACTGACTGAAGAAAGTCGTCTGTGCTGCTTCCCCCCCCGCCCTTGGTCACATTTACTACAAAAAGTTCTGTTCATAAATAGTTCCCAAATGGGAATAAGTGACCAGTGTCTCACACATTTATAACACTTACAATGATGGAGCACTAGACAGTTGCAGCTCCATCAGAAGGCATCACAGATGCAAGTTAAATGGATTTCTGCTATAGGACAGGCTATGCTTTAAGACAATTTATGCTTTATTTACACAGCTCGCTCTCTCATCATATTCACCAGATCATTCTGTTCAACTGACAAACCATCACTCACTACAAATGCTGTAAAAAAAAAAAAGGAGGATCTTAAGAAGGTGACTGAAAGGAGACTGAACTACTCACCTAAAAGGTGCCACTAAGGCAGTCACTAGTTTTGCTAGCGCTGCTAGCTACCAACGGCAGTGTGAGTCATGGTTTGTTAGCCACAGCAGCACCTGAGCAGAGGCTTCAAGGCTGAAGGTGTGTGATCTACAATCAAAGCTGTACAGTGCTACACACAACCCTCAACACCCTACTTTTGGTCTCAGCCACATGCGGTAAGTAGTTGGAGAGTGCTCACCTGATACAGAACTACAAGGGAACAACACACAACACTACCAACCTTGATTCCTGCCGTTTTCCACCAGCCAGCCAGAAATGCAGATGATATCGTGCAGGACGCTCTCCGGGAGGTGCTCCAGAGACATCTCCTCCTGCATCTCCATTTCATCATCCCCGCTGATCAGGTCCAGGATGAGGATGGGTGGGACCGGCTTGGTGTGTCGTGTCATCAAGCTGCGGCTTGCCCCTCTCAAAGAGGGATTTCTGGCACACAACAGCAGAAGGACAGAAGCAGCACAGGGCTTCTGTAATCAGTGACTCACAAGTATTCCTGTATAAGAACGTACTTTCTGCAGCGTTTCTAACCACATGCTTCAAACTCCAACACCTGTAACTAAGAAACTTTTAAAGCAAATTAAATAAAAAAGGCTTGGGAGTTGCTCAGTTTTCAAGTGGGATTTAAACAGATCTCCCATTCCGTTCAAGCAGTTGAAGGACTGACAAGAGCTGCTCAGGAAGAGGTTCAATCAACTCCACCACACGTGCAAGATGCACTTTCAGAAGTCCTATGGCACAATGCGTAGAGAAAGCAAAATGCCACAAGCAGAAACGCTGCCGAGTGCAGACTTAAACAGAAGCCAAAACAACTGTTTCTTTAGCTGTGCCCAAACACCTTCTTTACAAGGCAGCAAGCAAGAGGGCAAGCAGCAGGGCTACATCTGTCCCTCTTACCCATGCCAGGTTCCAGACCCATGACCTACCATGCGGTTCAGCTCTGGGCTGTCTGGATTGTTGTCCTGGAAGTATTCCACCACCTTCTGGATTTTGTCCATGCAATTCAAGTACTCCTCCAGCCTCCCAGTGGGGCTGAAAATAAAACCAAAAAGAAACAGAAGCAGCAAAGAAAGAAGGTATCAAGAAAGCACCAGACCAAACTCGGGATAAAAATAACAAGGAACATTTAAATTGCCTTTTCTGCAACTAGGAGGAGGTCATGGGATTCCCTTTTGCCTCCACTCAATAGCACCGCAGAATACCCAATCCATGCAGCAAGTGCAGAAGTACTGATGATGGAGCAGCACACAACTCTCAGCCTTGCCATCCTTTCCCAGTCAGGCCCTGATGGGAAGGTAGAGGAAGCTGCACATCCCACCCCAGAGAAGGGCCATCACAGCACCTTCCCAGAGACTGAAAGCAGGCTCCAGAACAGTTCCGATTCATCCTGGATGCAGCGACAACATCAACAGGGCAGGAAGAACCTTTGGGAAAAGGGTGGAGGAAAGAAGAGAAGCCACCAATGCTCATCAGATTCATATGGCAGCATGTCTGCAAATCCTGGAAGAGACACCAGGGTCTGAGCAGACTTTGCCCTCTGGGGATTGCTGAAGGTCAAGTCAGGCAGCTTCATTGTGGACTGACAGTGGGAAAAGAGTGTGGGAAGGGTACAAGGAACATTACAATGAGTGTGTGGAGTCAGGTCCCCTACCAGAAGTTCAATAGGATGAAGCACCCCAGTAAGATCTAGCTGCTCAACTCACCCTTCCTTTATGATCTTCTCTGTGTCCTTAGCCACATGGGAGTAACTGATGACGTGATCCAAGCAGGACAGGGTCTTCTCCACGTTCTCCTGCAAGCGCTGCAGGTTCTCTGTCTGTTTATGGACAGGGATGATCGAGTTCTCCAGCTTCATCAAACGACTTTCAAAGGAGGAAAGAATAGAAACCTACACGCCAAGAGAGAAACAGAGAGCTGAGGACATCCTTCCACCTGGACCCATACAGTTGGACAGCAGTTAGAGCAGGGCAATCAGGGACCTTCAAGTCCCAGCTTCACTTTTTGGGCTCTGCTACTAATTTGCCATGGCTCCTAAAGCAGGCTGTTTAATCCCTCTATGTCCGAATTTGTATTAATAATCACAAAATAGATCACCTGCCATACGGAGACGGGCCAAGCTTGAATTAGATGTTTGTAAAGTGTGAAGCTAATGTTTCAAGACAGTACTAAGGAGGAGCAAAATTTTATTTGACAGCAGAAAACAAAACCACAGGAACTGCCTAGAGGTGCCCTAGGTAAAAAGAACAAAAACATAAACCGGCTGCCACTTTGCTCCATACCACTAAGACCCAAATATGAGATGCACAACACGACGACACAGGACCAGTATAGCGAGAACCTTCTTTTCCATCATAGACATTCAGTTTTTAAAAGGGACTGCGATATTGCTTCTGAAAGGTGGAAAACCTCTTAGTAAGCTCATAAATGGAGCCTTAATGTCATCTTTTCCAGGCAAAAATGTAATTCTTTCAAGACTCACTCCTACATTATGTTTTCCACACTTCTCTGGCAGTGCCTCTATGACCTTCTTGAAGCACTAAGCCCAAAACGGGACATAGTATACTAGCTGAGGGCTTAGGAGCAATTAGAGCGTGGGAATTACTTTCTACCTCCTAAGCAGAACACTCCCAAAATAAAACTCCAAACGAGACCTGACTTTATGAAGCAACAACATGATGCTGTTGCACAAACTAGTCTGGGGTCTATTAATACCAATTCCCAAGAGAGAGGACAGACTCATTTGAGCCCTCGTCTCCTCAGGAGAGAAGCTTAGGATTTAAACATTCATCAGTTTCCCACTTCGCCCAGCCACTGAAGTGTCAAACACAGATGCAGAGCAAGTGGTTCATTACTCTGCATTCCTCAGATAGGCACAATGACAGCCTTGAAAACAGATTGTCCTAAGAAAAAGTAAACCGAGGCCCAACATTAGGGCTGAACTTCAAGGACCTCCTTACCATGTTCTTTGTAAGCTGGTCACTCTTCTCAAGGCTCTCTTTGATAAAGGACAGGGTTTCTTCTTCCTGTCAGCAGGATGAAAAACTAGTCTTCAATTCTGAACATGGAGCATTTAAATCACTACATGCTACACGTACGTTTTTACAAGTCCTGGTAAACACTGCAGCAAACAATGTTTGACCTGATGCTGACACCACATTTTAATATGCCACCTCTTCGCAGAAATCACAACAACTGACCCGAGGCGAGAGACGCATAACAGAAGTGAGGGGTTTATGGATTACTCATTTCCCTCTAATATCCCAAGCCCATGAGCCTTAGCACACTGAAGTCACAGCACAATATAACATTAACACCTTTACCACAGAGGCACACTGGCACAAGACCACATTTGCCTGCCACAGCACAACACAGGTGTTGCACAGGCACCATCCAAATCCCCCACACAGCCGTGAACTCAAGCAGCCAACGCAAAGCAACCACCAAGGGCTGTTTTCAAGTCACCAAAGCCCAGAGATGGGGTGGGGGGGACGGACGGGACACAGCAACCTGCAAGGGCTGGCCCCACAGGCTGCACCTGAGGACCTGAAGGGAGAGCCCCCAGAAGCTACCAGGCCCTAAGAGCAGGGCCCCAGCCCCAAAGCGGGGGGCAGAAATACCTCCTGACCCTGAAAACTAAGGGCCCTCGGCCCTGAAGGGGACCTGGGGATGCTGACAGCCCGGAGCGGGGTGACCAGGCCCTTAGGGGGCCGCGGGACGCTCCCAGGCCCGGAGGGGGCCTCCGTGCCAGCTCCCAGGCCCATCTCCTAGGCAACGCGCTGGGGCTGCGGGCCCGGGACCAGGCCCCGGCCCCGGCAGGGCCCGCAGCACGGCCCTAGCCCAGCCCTACCTGCTTGAGCTTGCCCTCGATCGCCCTCCTGCGGGCCGACACCTCCTCGGCGGGGATCATCCTGCCGCGGAGCGCCGGGGCCGCGCTCCACCGTTCAGTCCCACTGCAGACACCCTCTTCCGCCCTCCCGTCACTGCCGCGGCGCCATCTTGGGAGCGGCAAGACACATTGAGCATGCGCAGCACGACCAAGGGCCCCCTGGAGAGTGGTCTCCATTTAAGTAGGGGCCGGAAAGGCACCAGCCCTGAACGCGCATGCGCTGTTGTCCCAGAGGGGAAGAGGCGCATGCGCACTGCCCCTCGTGACGGGCAGTTTGGGAGTAGTGGGCAGCGGCGCCGCCATGTTGGAAGTGGTGTGGCGGGTGCCAGGGTGGCACCCCATTTCTGTCAGGGCAGGACTGGCTCCCCAGGCCCGCCATCCCCACTGCGGCCTGGCCGAGTCGAGCTCCTCCAACCCCAGTATCACCGACGTCCCCACAGGACACGACGTCCTGACGGGGGTCCAAAGCCACCCAGCCTTCCCCCCTGCCGAGCTGTTGGGGCGGCCAGGCCCAGGGCCACTCTGCCACACACCGTGAGGGGGAAACGAGGTGTGGAGGAAGATTACAGGGGTTTGAGCCCAGGGAAATTAAATTGTAGAGATTTGAGTATGAATTATGGAAATGTAGACATTTGCAGGAGTGCAGGTCACTCCACTCCCATCCAGCATCCATTTTCCAGAAGGAAAGGCTACCACCACAGGGAAGGTGCTGCCTTCTCCTGCGGCATAGGTGGGGATGGCCGGGTTTATCACACGCTGAGGCAGTTACGGGGCTCTGCAACCTCACAAACCACATCCAGCCTGGCACAGGGAGCTGCTTTTATCAGTACAGCTTGCCGTCTCATGGTGCACCGAGGCAAGGCCCCTGCTGCGTGAAGGGACTGGTGTGTTCTCATCCATCTTCCCCTTGTCAAACCACCCCGGGCTCTGGAAAGGAGCTGAAACAGCCCGACTGGTCTCTTTTGTTCAACAACTTCGGTGTGTTTCATAACCCACCTTATCATGCTGCAAGCAGCTGTGACCGGGCTCTGGCTGCTGTGAGGGCCGATGCACAGCCAGGGCACTGTGTTTTCTCTGTGTGACATTGCCCAGCTATGACTGCCTGCCCGTGTTTTATGGGGACACCTGCTAGAGGGGATCTTGTCCTGTGGGTACAAGAGAGAAGAGCCCTGTCCAGGGTCAGCGCTCAGCATGTCTTGTGCTTTTCCCCGCTGGGCTGGTGTGATTGGGAAGGTTTCTTTTTCTCCGTGTACAGCAGAGCCATCTCTTTTTTTTATAGCAATCCATGCTTTTTCTGCTAACACTCATCCCCTCATTCAAAGAGCAACCAGGGCCAAAATGAAATCTCCCCTCTCTGAGCCTGGGGAACAATTGTGTGTGCTCCCCTGAATAGTGCTGTATATCTCCTGAAAACCCAGCAAAAATGTTCCCTCACCCCTTCATGGGGTGACTGAGCCCTCAGAGCAAAGAAGGGGAGCTGGGATAGAGGCACCCAACCCATGTCGCCGCTGCCAGCTAGGGTGCAAAGGGTGAATAAATATACAGAAAGTCAGTCTGCCAATAAATAGTGTAAAAACTACCAGAGTCTGTGCAAACGTGAGGTGCAACGCCACATCCAAGGGGAGGCAGCAGAAAAAACCTGGCTTGCTGGTCAAATGAAAAAAGTCAAAGCAGCAGAGGTTATTTCTGGTAAAATGAAAAAGAAAGGGTAGAAACACTGCAGTTTGAACATGTTAAAATGCAGTGCAAAAGGGCGCAAAGCACACCTGGGATCTTTGGGTTGTAAATACCCCCCCAGCTCATTGCTGGCAGTTTCTCCAGAGTCCCTTTCCAGCCCCTTCTCCCACCATCCCAAGTGGCAGCACTGCCCCACAGCTGTGGGCACAGAGAGGTACCCGCAGCCTGGCCCTGGCCAGCCTCGCACCCAGCCCCACATCCCTGAGCCAACCTGCCCTCCCCATGGGGCTCCCCGAACCTGCTGCCCCCAGACCCGCCACCCCTCACCCTGCCTGCGCCGGCCGGGCTGGCAGCTGAGCGTGCGCTGCTTTTCTTCCCTGCCTTGGCAGAGCCCAACCGCTCCTCGGCGTAATTGGCCTCGCGAGGGCTTGGCTATTCCTGCGGTTTCTGTGCGGCTCCTCTCACCGCCCTGTACCCAAGAGGGCTCTGAAGCCACTTGTGTTTCTCAGGGCATCTACAGGGCCAGGTGGGGACATGGCACAAGCAGAGGGATAGCCCCAGGCACTGACACCATGTCACCCTCAAGAGCTCCCCGCAGGGGCAGGGAAGGATGCTCCTGGGGTTGGGAGCAGCTCCCAGGATGTGGGACCCCGGGGCACAGCCACCCTTAAGTCCCACAGGCGGGGTGTAACCATTGTCACGCATGTGGTGGTTTGTGCCTCAGTTTCTCCGCGGGGCATTGCTGTGCTACCGCAGAGAGGGGTGATAGCACCCATGTAGCAAGGGTGGGTGTGCAGCCAGGGCTGGGCTGGTGAGATGTCCCCTACCTCCAGGGGAGAGGATCAGGCAGAGCCAGGCTGTGCTGGAGGGAAACAAAGAGGCAAAAGGGTTTTTTCTTCTCCATTTTTTTCTTTTATTTATTTATTTATTTATTTATTTATTTATTTATTTTGATAAATAACTTTCCATGGAAAAGGTTAAATTGCACACATATCGCTGCAGTTCTTCAGCATCGAGGCCCCGAAACAGGAAAATATAACAAAACCAACAAATAAAAAGGAGCATTGCCAATACAGATATAAACACCTACACTGACCCCCAAAGCCCCCCAAAGACATGGCCTTCACTCCCCAGCCCCGGGACACCATCCCCAGCTGTGCGGTGGCATCCCAGGGCACTTCAGGTGCCGGCACCTGGGCAAAGCAGTGGCCCAGTCCCAGCTCTGCTGCTTGCGTGAGCTGAAGATGTTGGTTCTTAGCCTGTCCCACGCTTTACCGGGGGGATGCGGGACCTGCACTCCCACCTCCACGGCTCCAACCCTCTCCCCAAATTTGGGTGCAAATTACTCCAAGGGTAATTTATATAGTTTTTTAAAGGCTTGTTTATTGATTCTTACACTACAGCTATACTCTCAATAAATTATATTGCTCACATTAAAGGTCCTAAGTGCTTTTGTAACCAAAAAAGAAATTCTTTACAGTCTTCCATTTTTCAGTAAGTCTAAGACATACAACTAAAACTACAGCTTCTACTTACTCCTACCTAATAGCTACTCTAACTCTAACAACCTACAGCGAAGGAGAGGCAAAGGAGAGGCGAAGGATCCCGTTCTTGAGAGCTTCAAGTCAAGTTTCAGCAGAGTTTGGCTCCACTCCCGAAATGTTTCTGAGCTGCTTTGCAGAGACCTTGCCACACTCTCGCTGTGCTCCGAGCCAAAGGGCCAAAGCTTTGGTTTGTGTCAATCCCGGCGGCTCTCCCGGATGATGAGCTGCTCCCGGCTGGATGGAACTTCATCTCCGCTGCCATCCCCAGAGCCCGTGACCCTCACAGTCTTTGGCCTGAGCTCCTGGATGGAGCCTGAATGTGGATTTCCTTCCTCCTTGGTCTCAGCTGGGAGCATTTGATGTGGAGCGACCCCATTGCCACCAGCTGATGGCCATGCCACAGTGTTTTCCTTACAGCTCCCCCAAAAACGCATTCTTAATCGGGGTCCTGCGTTGCCCTGGCAGCCACTCGTAACCTGATGGATGAGCAAAAGAAGTGGAGAGCAACAGTCTCAGACCAAAAAAACAGAGAGGGGCTATGTCAGCTGGTGAAAGACAGAGAGGGTTTATGGTGGCCTAGACCCTTCAGCAACTGCAGCGAGAATTTTGGTTATAAAAAATACGAAAGCTCGTTCTGGGAGCACCTCGGTCCCTACTGCTCCTCTCCTGCCAGGGCCAGTTCCTGGATCTTTAACGAAACCTGTTGCTGCTGCTCCAGGAATCCTCCCTCGCCTGGTCTTGGTTTACAGAGCAATGAACACAAGCCTTTAAAAACAGTGAAAATATAAAACAACTCTCAAACTGTATTTCCCCTATCCCCCCCACTATTAAGAAATTCTAGTGCTAAAAATATAGGTTTCTTTGAATAGATAATATATAATAGATTATATAAAAACATCTAAAGAGGCAGACTTGCTGAATTTATAAACCTTTTCTTCTTCCCTAGGCACAAGTCAGGAGGGAGGTTGAACTCGGAGAATCCAGAAGGGACCTCTATTTGCTTGCTAGCTAATTATCACACTATATCTACTAACTACCCTAGATAGAGAAAGGAAAGAGAGACAGAAATGGAGAGACGAAAGGGTGAGGAAATTGCACTTAATCTATAGAGTCCTAAGCCGCCAGGAATCACATGTCTTGGATGGAATTTAGCAGGTGCTCTCCTTTAGCCCTGAAGGAACAGATGTTGTGTCCATTTTCACGGAAAAAAAAAAAAAAAAAAAAAAAAGGATAATTCACATTTCTTCCTTTAAAAGTAAAAAAAAAAGTAGTGTTCTATTTCTTCTCTCATGGACTAGAGACTTCTGATGTGTCCTTTAAAGATCTATCAAGCAGTTCCTGTGGTGGTGTTTTTTTCTCCCCCCGGTGTTTCTGTGAATAATCTTATGATGAAGCTGGTAAAAATCACTGTGGATGTCTCTGTCTCTAGAAAATCTTGTCCCTTGTAAGTCCCAGCAGCATGGGGGGAGCATCCTACTAAAGTCTGGGTGGGCTTGGAATGGCGACTGGCCTCTTATCAAAGGGCCGTGAGGCTGCTCCAGTCGCTCACATCCACTGGCAAAGAGGTATCGTTGAGGTCAAACAACTGATCTATGTTGATGCAGTTGGAGAGGAGATCGTCTGTCTCTTCATCCCAGGGATGCTGCAGGAAAGACGTGGCCATCAAAGTTTCGTCAAAGTCCAGGTTGTTCAGGCTGGGTTCAGTGAGGACCTGCTCCTGCCCCTGAGGACAGTCGACGTGGTGCCCTTGTACCGTCAAGTCCGGGTTGCGTGTTGCGGGGCTTAGTGGAGGTGTGAACTCCAGATCCCCGAAAATGGAGAGGTCCCCACTCAGGTTGGTGTCTAAGATGGCCTCCCAGTCAAAGTCACCTTTCAGCGATCCCAGCTCGGTCTGCTCTTCCTGGGTCAGCAAGGCAGAGCTGGAAAGCCGCGACGCCTTGGCCGTTCGCTTGGGCAAGGGCTGCCTGCGCTTCTGGCCTGCTTTGCCATCCTCTGGATTCCGGTTCTCGTTGCCAGTGACTTTTTCAAATTCTTTCAGCAGCTGCTGCGACTCCGTGTTGACGTAGAGGATGCTATCGGTGGTGCAAGTTGAAGTGGCCGAGTTGGTGACGCACCGTACTTCTTGCTGGGCTCTTCCGGTGAAGGACGGGGGGATCTGCACTGGGGGCATCCTCCGCTTTTTGAAGGCACCGTTCTTGAGCCGGTCAGCATGTTGGGGGTCCAGCTTCCAAAACCCGCCTTTCCCCGGCTCGCCCTTCTCCCGGGGGACCTTGATGAAGCACTTGTTCAAGGAGAGGCTGTGCCGGATGGAGTTCTAGACCCAAAAGAGAAAAAAAAAACAAGGCTGAATGCTTGTCTGCTACTGCAGCACCTACCTGTGTGGGAAGGCTGGTGGAAAAGCATGTTTTCAGCAAGGACCTTTGGGAAAAAGAAAGCAGAAATGGCAACGTCAAGACATCCCGGGCTTCTGCCCAGCAGAAGCTCCTCCGCCCCGCAGAAACTCCCCTGCCCCGCGTCACCAGCAGAGTTTTCTTGCCTCCTGTCTAATCCAGCCAGAGGTGGCAGGAGCCAAGGGGTTCAAGCTAGGACTTGCCAACCAACGGGAAGCTTTTGGGCAACTCTCCTTGGCTGTAAACGGCGGCCATGGGGCCTTGAATCATGCAGAGCACTGAGAGAAACCAGCCAGACTTGCTCTAGGCCTGGAGCTAAGCTGGAGGAGGTCGGGTCCTCCTTCATGGGTAAGGAGGAAGAGGAGGGTCTTTACACCAATGTGGCCACAGCTTCATTAAAAGTGGCAACACATGGCAGCACCGTGGGGGACGGCATCATCAGGGCCCTCCTTGCATCCCCCAGTTCATCTGCGCCTCTTGCTAGGAAAAATATTTGGCCAAAAACCAGGCAGCATGCCTCCCCACAGCCAGGCTGACACAAACCAGACAGGCAAAACCGCAGAGATACGTGGGCTGTCCCACCTCAGCCCTGTGTGTCCCCAGTGGTGCCTCCTGGCCCAGGGAAGCTCGGTGTGAAATCACTGCATCTTCATCAACCACCACTCAAACGAGCCGGGGGGAAAAAAAAAGGAAAAAAAAAAAAAAAAGAGGCGTTTCTGCTCCCGTCGAGCTGTTCTGAAACCCTGAATGTGCCTGGAGTGATGTGAATAATCAGAAAGGAAACTCAGTTATTGGGTAAATAACCCAGCGTTGGACTCCACAAAGCCAAGACTGTATTAAGAGATTGGATATGGTAGAGGGTTTTTTTTTTTAATGTTGCCTGGATATCTTTATGCTTATTCATCCATAATCTGTAGTGCCGAATAGGAAAAACAAGGCTTGAATGCTTAGAGCTGTTGAAAAACACGCATATGCGCGCGCACCCCCCCCCCCCCCAAAACCCTCCTCTGGGCTGAAGCTCCTTGGGTGTGTTGGCTTTTCTCCAAAGCACTCAGCTCCCACAGGAATATATCCATCTCCCCCTGGAGTATGGGTGGCATGACCTTTCCAGGCTGTCTTCACGTACGGGAATCGGGATAGGGGATGAGAACACAGCCTCGAAAAGAAAGAAAGAAAGAGGAAGAAAAAAGGAAAGAAAAAAGGAAAGAAAGAAAGAAAGAGGAAGAAAAAAGGAAAGAAAGAAAGAGGAAGAAAGAAAGAAAGAAAGAAAGAAAGAAAGAAAGAAAGAAAGAAGAAAGAAGAAAGAAAGAAAGAAGAAAGAAAGAAATAGAAAGAAATAAGAAAGAAAGAAATAAGAAATAAATAAGAAAGAAAGAAAGAATGAAATAAGAAAGAAAGAAAGAAGAAAGGAAGAAATAAGAAAGAAAGAAATAAGAAAGAAAGAAGAAAGAAAGAAAGAAATAACAAAGAAAGAAATAAAAAAGTAGCAGGAACACAGATAGCCCTGCAAACAATCCAGGCTGTGGTAACTCTGAATTTACAGTTTAACGAAATTTTACAAGGGTCAGAGACTTGCAAGCTGAATTCTCTGCTCCCCATCTCCCCTCCCCATCCCAAACTTCATTCAGCCTGGGCTGCCCTCTGTTATTACCCGGCCGGTTAACATATTTATCATTCCTGCCTGCAACAATCCTGTAAATCCCCTGCATCTCTGCAGAGAGTGATTGAAAACCTTCTTTCTTTTTTTAATAAATACATTTAATTAAAACCGTGGTGATTACCCAGCCGTGAGTTTGCAGGAGAAAGTCAACGGACTGGCACACAGCTCCTCCTCCCGCATTGCTCCCATAGGTCCCCCCAGCACAGGGGAGGCTGGGGGACCCAGGTGGCCCTGGAGAGGGACCGGAGGGTTTCCTTCCCCGTGATGGGCTTCAAGAGCCGCTGAAGACCCACCTGCCTGGGGAGAAGGTGGGCAACGCCTGGGCAGGGGCTTTGCAGAGGTTTTGCCTGGGTGAGCACCGCCGCCGGGATCACTGGCACACTGCGGATTTGGGCTGGGAATAACCCGAGCGGAGGGACGAGCCACCCAGGTCCCTCCTGCCCTGCCACATCCTAGAAAGCCTCACGTGCCAGAGGTCCCTTCGCGTGATGGAGGAGGGCGGCGAGCCAAGGTGGCTGTGAAAAGCCCCTGTGCTTCAGGTTGTCCCCAAAGCTGGTGAGCCTGGGGGCTGTCCCCTACCCCCTGGGGACATGCTTGTGCTAGCTGGGGACAGCAGCTCTATTTGACCTCACAGTGGAGGCTGTGGAAAGCCCTCCCCAGCCCTGTGGGGAGAGGGGACAAGACAAGAGGGCTCCAAATTGCCTACCTGCCAGGTGGGATCAGCATGTCGGAAGTAGCAGAAGTTGTCAGTAATCCACTGGTAGATGGCAGAAAGGGTGACTTTGGGCTTATTGCTGGCCTCCATCGCCATGCAGATGAGGGTGGCGTAGGAGTAGGGCGGCTTGACGTGCGGGTTGGTCTTGTAGTCGATGTCGTCCATGAGCTGAGGGTTCACGGCCATGGTGTTGTGCGCCGTCCTCGAGGTGCAGGAGGAGATGGGATTGCAGGGAGTGTGGGGGATGCCCATGCACGCTGGGTCGGCGGCCAGGGGCGAGCATGGGGCAGCAAAGCTGGGGATCCTCTGACAGTTGTGGGGGTCCTGGCCGCTGGGGCAGCAGGAGGACTTGCCCATGCTGGGGTTGGCAATTGAGAAGTCCTGCAGCCACATGAGGCTGGTCAGGCTGTCATCCAGGTCGTCCGCGTCCCCCATGCTGCCCTTCTGCCCTCTGCTCTTTCCAGCTGGCAGGCGGCTCAGCCACCCCTCAGCCATGCCTTGGCACGTCAGCAGCTCTTGGTTCACGGGATACATGTGAAGAGGAGGGAGGGGACGGGGCAGATCCTGCAATAAAAACAGGGAGAGGGTTGAGGGTCTCTGAGGCGCAGCCGCTCTGTAGCACCCTGGCAGGGTTGGACCTGGGTGGTCCCGGTGCCGCTGGGTGAGACCCATCCCCGGGGTGCTGTGCACCAGAGCCGCAGTGCCCCACTCCCCCAGGGTGCAAAATATCTTCCAGTTCCCCTCTGGCTATCGACTGCCCTGGCTTTCATCCTATTTCTGCTCCTCCCTTCACCTGCCACCCCGAAAACAAGCCGGCGGGGGCGAGCGCGGAGCCTCCCCAACACACCCTCGCTCAGAGCGAGCCGGGAGATTCAAGCTCCCGTTATCCCCAGGCTGGGGAGGCGGCGTCTGGCTTCGCTGCCGGGCTGTGATCCCGAAATCACCTTTCTCTGGGCGAGCAGAGCGCTCTCCAAGAGCGGCCGAGCGACGCGGAGCGCTGCGCCGACTGCGCCGGGGCGGTTCGGGCCGGGTGTTCCACGGGTGGAATGACGCCGAACTCAACAGTCGGCGCGGGGGGAGTGGGAGTAGAACGTTCTCTCTCGCTCCAGCGAAAGAAACTTTTCCCGCAAAAAGAAGGCTCGGGGCAGCCGCAGCTTGTTCAGACGCCTGAGCCCCAGTGCCACCACCCCCCGGCCCCTGCCCGCAGTGAGGGAGAGCCCAGAAACGCTGGGGCGGGCGGGGGGGGGGGGTAACAATGACAAGAACAATGACAAGAACAATGACAAGAACAATGACAATAAACGTCCTCCTCTGCAAACCCACCGCCCCTGACGGCGGCTTCGCCCGCACAGCCCGGCTGAGCCCTCGGCACTGCTAAAAGGGGCCAAAAAAAAAAAACCCCAACCCCAAAGCCCTGGGGGTGGCGGGGGGATTGGTGCTTTCCCCCCACCCCGGTGAGCGGTGGCCCCGCGCGGTGCCAGGCCCTGCCCGCCCGGCCGCCGTGATTTGCCGGCCATAAAAGCATTCAAACGGTGAGTTGCAGTTGTGCATTCACAGGTTTTCTCTTAGGTAAAGTAGTTTACAGCTGTCAGAAATATTTTGTGCGTGATCTATAATTCTATGACGACAGCTTTAGTTGTACCTTGGGCGGGACTCGAACTTCAGCCTCCCGCACTCCGGCGGAGTGACGGTCACTTTGTCCTGCGGTGTCTTTGCTCTGCCCCTTGCTCACTCGCTGGGCCCTGTTGTACCTTCTCTAGTCTTCGGACGAATGGTTCTCCTCGGGATAAAGAGAGACTCTTTCTTTCCCCAGGTATTTATAAGGACTGTGCAGTCAAGGCTGTGATCTGTAGTTTTGTTAATTCTGCTCTTCTTACTGCCTGTGACTGTTCTTCCCCCGTGCAGGCTATGGGAAGAGCCGTTGGCATAGCGCTTATGAAGCGCTTTGGGTGGCGGGCTTGTTGTAAATATTCTGATTTTTTTTAAATCAAAATATGATTTTATATATATATAAAAAAGGTTAAATTTAATTAATAAATAAATAAGTTAGGATTGTTAAGTTAGAAACAATAACCATAGGAACCTCACCAGGGAGTCGCCGTTCCATACTGAGGAACTGACAGTAACGAGATGGAACGATGAAGAACTGAATAGAAAAGTTTTGTTTGAGTCCTATGGCAGTGTGACCTGATATGCACCAGTGATGCTGCTTGAAAAATCCCCTTACCCTCCCATCTTGATATGAATATCAAGAATGCCAATCGATAGATATTAATAGAAATAAACATTGATTATTCATAGGCATGGAAATTGACAGAAAATTATAAGCTAGAAAGTGATTATTAAAAGATTAAAGATTATATATATATATTCTGTATAAGGGTAACTAGGTATGGGCTATCCCTGATTTAATCATAAACTAGCATTTAACAATGTAGCATTGTGAAGAGGTAGAATTTGCTTGTCAAGACAATGATAAGTTGTAGGCCTGGTCAGTAAACCGGGGAAAACTTAAGAAGATTCCAAGAATGGGATTTTGCAACCAAGCTGAGCATGCGCAAAGATGGGATTCAACTAGAGGACACCGTGAGGAAGACTATGGACGACCACCAGAGGACCTTAGACGACCACCTGTGTACCTGGAGGCGAATGTGTCACGAGCATTTACATACATTAATGAGTTCTCGGAAATTGTATGAGTATGTTAATTGTTTCTTGGAAATGTGATGAATATGTATACCGATTGTATATAACTTCTGTAGCGGAGAAACTAAGTACGCACACGAGGTGGAGCGATCCCCTGTGCGTCCAGCGCTGCAGTAAAGAAGTGCCTGCTCACCTACGTACATTGTGTAGGTGACTTTTTCTGTTAGAGATTTGTAACATGTTTAACAGTCATGTAACCCAAATGCATCTTAAATAGACAAGTTTTGCTCTTCTTCCTGATCTGTCTGGAAGATAATTCTCAGGAGGTCATAAACGGTATGTTCTGCTGTGCTTTAAAATAACCTGTTGCCAGAAATGTCTTCCTTAGTGCCTGCGCAGAGTGAGAACCTCCAGAAGCGAGGGTGTGCTGACCCTCGGGCAGCTTCAAAGCAACGAATACTTGTAAAGAGGTTAAAAATCCAGTCCCCTGGTAGCAGCGTGCATGTCTAAATCCACCTGACTCCACATCACTCAGCACTCAATCAAAAGTTTTTGTGGGTAGGGGTGGATGAAATCAATCTACTCTAGAGGCAGGTGCTAAAACTGGCCAGGCAGTTTATCTAAATAAATCAAAATTTACCTTTGAATGGAGTGGCATGCCTTTAGATGTAGGGGGGTGTATTGCTTTTTCCTTCCTTGGTCTGAGCACAGCGCAGTGAGAGGTGTTTCCACCTGGGGGAGGGAAACTCATCCAACAGCCATCATCAGCCTCAGGGCTTGTGGTCCTTGATGGAGGCCTAAGTGCTTGGGATAGCTTTAGCTGTGTGGTGCTTCTCATTCTGCTCCCAGCTTTTCCCATTAACGTTTGCTCTTTGGTTAATTTGTCTGTGCAGTGTTTAGTAAACAGTCTCCATTCATAGCTCTGAGTCCCCCCTTTTTTTTTTTTTTCCAAGGCAGGTAAACTACATGTGCCTTTCTTTGAAACCCCATGAATAGCTCTGGAGTTTACCTTGGGAGCAGAGAAAATAGGGACCCTTTAGAGCAGAGAAGAGAATTTAATACGAGAAGCACTGCAATGATATGCTGCTTGTGAGGAGTAAAGTACCTGCTTCAACTTCTTTTGGTAGCTTCTGCATTGTTTAGCAGTAACTACTTAAAAGACTGATTACTTCTGTTAGAGGACATCTTGAAAAACAAGGGTTAAAAGTAAGAAAGAAGAATGTAAAGAAGATAGTTCATAACAACTGCGCCTGGCACTTAGACATATTAGAGATAAAGACTGTCTTCACTAACTCTCTGCTAACTAGCAATAACGATTAGCACAAGGACGAATCGTAGAAAAATAGAATGGAATGCCAAAATAGTGCCCTAGAGTTAACCTGTCTCATTATAATCTCATTATAATGCTAAGGCACACACCTCCTAGCTAGAAAAGCCCCAACCCAATTAACCCCCTACTCTCTGAGCATGTGTGGTGAGTTAAAAGAGAACTGTACCTTTAAGATGAAGTAAGAAAAGTATTAACCAAGAGTTAATTAAGGGGTAGAACCAGGAGGCGTAACTAACTTTGTTAACTGTTTTAAGTACCTTTTCATGATTTTAACCCGGTGTGCATGTCAGGAGGAGAAATCCCCTTGCACCCGGCGCCGCAATAAACACTCCTGCTTTATAACTGAGTGTGAGTTGTGAAGTTTGTTTCCGCGTGTCAATACTGGAATACTGTCAGTACTGTCAATACCCCAATACAGCCCGAGGGGTCCCGTCCCGCGGGCAGAGCCCGGCGGAGACCTGCGCGGGGGACGGGCGGGAGCGGCGGCAGCAGGAACACGCTCCCGAGCCGGTCCCCTCCCGGGGCCGGCCCGGGCCGGGCTTCCCGAGCGGGGCGCGCCCCCGGGAGCGGGGCGAGCCCGGGCGCGGCTGGCTACCGAGCCCGGCTGGCTACCGAGCCCGGCGGCGGGGCCGGGCCGGCCGGCAGCGCCGAGCACCGGGCGCAGTCTGCCGCGGGTGCGGCCGAGGGCCGGCGCGGGCTTCGTCCCGGCCGGCACCGTGCGCCTCCGGGGAGCGCCGGGACGGCCCCTCGGCCTCGGTGTCCTCGTCGCCGCCCGGGACACGGGGACGCCCGGGGCGCTCCCCGGCAGCGTCCCGCCCCCCCACCCCCGCCGGAGCGGGGCAGGACGCGGAGCTGCAGCGCCCGGCGCGCGGTGCCGAGGGGCCGGTTCCTGCCCGACATCGCCATCGGCGGGAGGAACGGCATCGCGCCCGCGGGCAGCGCTGCCCGCCGCGCCCGCCCTGCCGCTGCGCCCCGACCGGCCGGGGGGGCTCGGCTGTGCCCGGTTCGGCTCGGATGGGCTCGTTCCGGCTCGGCTCAGCTCGGGTCGTTTCGGCTCCGCTCCCATCCGCTGGACTGCGCTGAGCTGGGCTCGGCTCGGCTCGGCGGGACTCGGCTGGACCCGGCGGGGCGGGTCTGGGCCGGGCCCGGTGCCGGTGCCGCAGCCCCCGCCCAGGCGAACCGGCCCGGGCGCTGCCCACGCAGGAGCTCTCCTCGGGCGGGTCCCGGGACACCCCTGCCGAGCTCCGCCGAACCCCCCTCGCTGGGCGGCAGCCGGCGGGACCGAGAGACCCCGGCGGGCGCAGGGCAGAGGCGCGGCGGTCCCGCCCCTCCCCTCCCCTCCCCTCCCGGGACAGAGGGGTCCGCAGCGGCTGTCCCGGGGCTGCTGCCCCACGCCCACCCGTGCGGCGGCACCGAAGCGGGTGGAAGAGGCCCCCGGCTGCCGACCCCAAACGCGCCCCCCCGCAGGAGCTCCCGGAGCGAGGGGGCCCTGGCCGGGGACGCCCGGCGGGCTCCAGCCCCGGGACGCGGAGCATCTCCCCCGGGAGACGGTGCCGCCGCCGCCGCCGAGCCCCGCTGCGGGGAGCGGGGTGGGGAGCGTCCCGCCGGCGACCCCCCCACGTCCCGGGTGGGCAGCGCGCGCCGCACCCGCGTGTGCATTTGCTTTTCCCCGCGGCCGTTTCGCTGCAGTTTGTAATAACGGGGCCGCGGGCGGGGACGGGGGGCGGAGCCGGAGCGAATGGGCAGAGCCGGAGCGAAGGGGCGGAGCCGGGGCGGGGGACGGAGCCAGAGCGAATGGGCGGAGCCGGAGCGAAGGGGCGGAGCCGGAGCGAAGGGGCGGGGCCCGTCCGGCGGGTTCTCTGCCGGGGAAGGGGCGGAGGGGGTGGTCCGCTCCCGGGGCCTGAGCGCTGCCCGGGAGCAGAGGCGGGACGGCGGGGAGGAGGAAGGGGGCGGCCGGGGTGCGGGACCCGGCGGGCGGAGGGCGAGCGGAGCGCAGGGCTCGTGTCGGCCACGTCCCGCGGCGAGAACCGGGCTCCCGCGGGGCGGCGGGTGGGTCACGGCCGGAGCGGGGAGCTGCCGGGGGGACTCGCTCCGGGGGAGCGGGGGGCTGCGGAGGCAGCGGCGGGGCCCGAGGGGGAGAAGCTCTCGCAGCGCGACCGGGAGAGAGGAGACACAGACGGCAACTGCGGCAGAGGAGACCGACGCTCCGCTTTTATTGCGCGCACGGCCGGGCAGCGAGCGGAGGCTCCGTCCCGGCGGAGCAGCGCGCCCGCAGCCTTTCCGAGCGGGACACGTCCGGCACAGGGCAGGAGACCCCCGGGGACCTGTGCCAGTCCGCCCCAACAGCCAAAACGGTGATGCACTCCTCCAGGGCAGCGCTGTGAAGGCCTCCGGAAAACCTGTGTTTTGGAATACCAAAAAAAAAGTGGAAAAGCCCTAAAGGGCTCCCAAAAAACTAAATGGTGACGCGCTCCAAACAAGCCCCAGAGTACAGAGCTACAAAAAAGTGCTGGGTTGGAGGGATCCAAAAAAGCCCCAGGGTACAGGACTACCTCCAAAAATTACTCCAAACTGTGCAGGGCTCCTACCAAAAAATTACTCCAAACGGTGCAGGGATCCTGCCAAAAAATTACTCCGAACGGTGCAGGACTGCCCAAAAATCCTCCAGGGCAGTGCTGTTAAGGCCTCTGGAAAAAACGGGTTTGGTAATATTCCAAAAAGGACCAAAGGCATAAAGTGCTCCCAAAAAACTAAATGGTGACACACTCCAAAGAAGCCCAAGGGTACAGAGGTACAAAAAAGAACCGGTTTGGAGAGCTCCCACAAAAACGAAACGGTGCAGGACCATCCAAAAAAATTAAAGGGGAACAGCTCCCAAAAAACTAAAAGGTGATGCATTCCTCTGGGAGGTCGGCGTGGCGATACAATCCAGAAATCACGGGTTTTGTAATATTCCAAAAAATAGCAAAACCAGAAAGGGCATCCAAAACCCCCCAAAAAAACGGTGACCCTTGCAAAACAAGGCCAAGGGTACAGAGCTCAAAAAAAGCCCCAGGGTGCAGGACTCCTTCCAAAAAATACACCAAAGGGTGCAGGACTCCCTCCAAAAATTACTCCAAACCGTTGAGGACTCCCCAAGAAAAACTTGAAAACAGGGGAAGGATCCCCCGAAATACTCCAAACAGTGCAGGCCTCCCTCCAAAAATTACTCCAAATGGTGCAGGACTCCCAAAAAAATATTCCAAATGGTGCAGGACTCCCCAAAAAAATATTCCAAATGGAGCAGGACTCCCAAAAAAATATTCCATGTGGTGCAGGACTCCCAAAAAATTACTCCAAACCGGGCAGGACTCCGAAAGAGATACTCCAAATGATGCAAGACTCCACAAAAACCCAAATGGTGATGCTCCCCTCCGGGGCGGGGCGGTGATACTCACCTCTGGCGGGGCGGCTCTGCGATGCTCTCCTCTGGGTGGGGGGCCGGCGCGGCGATGCTCTCCACGAGATGGGGGGTCGTCGTGGCGATGCACTCCAGAAATAACGGGCTTTGTAATATTCCAAAAACCAGCAAAACCAGAAAGGGCACCCAAAAAACAAAACGGTCACCCTTGCAAAACAAGACCAAGTGTACAGAGCTCAAAAAAAGCCCCAGGGTGCATGACTCCTTCCAAAAAAACCACCAAACGGTGCAGGGTTCCCTCCAAAAATTACTCAAATGGTGCAGGACTCCCAAATAATATTCCATATGGTGCAGTACTCCCCAAAAAATATTACATATGGTGCAGGACTCCCAAAAAAATATTCCATAAGATGCAGGACTCCCCCAAAAATTGCTTCAAACCATGCAGGACTCCCAAAAAATTACTCTAAACGGTGCAGGACTCCCCAAGAAAAACTCCAAACGGGGGAAGGCACCGTCCAAAATACTCCAAACGATGCAGGGCTCCCTCCAGAAATTACTCCAAATGGAGCAGGACTCCCAAAAAAATATTCCATATGGTGCAGGACTCCCAAAAATATATTCCATATGGTGCAGGACTCCCCAAGAGGTACTCCAAATGATGCAAGACTCCCACAAAACCCAAATGGTGATGCTCCCCTCCGGGGAGGGGCAGCGCGGTGATACTCACCTCTGGCGGGGCGGCTCTGCGATGCTCTCCTCTGGGTGGGGGTCCGGCACGGCGAAGCTCTCCATGACATGGGGGGTCGTCGTGGCGATGCACTCCAGAAATAACGGGCTTTGTAATATTCCAAACAATAGCAAATCCAGAAAGGGCACCCAAAAAACAAAACGGTGACCCTTGCAAAACAAGACCAAGGGTACAGAGCTCAAAAAAAGCCCCAGGGTGCAGGACTCCTTCCAAAAAAGTCTCCAAAAGTTGCAGGACTTCCTCCAAAAATACTCCAAACGTGGTAGGGCTCCCTCCAAAAATTGCTCCAAACTGTGCAGGAGTCCCCCAAAAATTACTCCAAATGGTGCAGGACTCCCCCCAAAATTACTCCAAATGGTGCAGGACTCCCCAAAAAATTACTCCAAACCGTGCAGGACTCCCCAAAAAATTAGTCCAAACTGTGTAGGGCTCCCCAAGAAATACTCCGAAGGGTGCAGGACTCCCCCAGAAATATTCCAAATGGTGCAGGACTCCCAAAAAACTCCAAATGGTGATGCTCTCCTCCGGGGGGTGCAGGTGGCACGGTGATACTCTCCTCCGGGGCATGGCGGGGCGGCGCGGCGATGCTCTCCTCTGGGGTGGGGGGGCCGGCGTGGTGATCCTCTCCACGGGATGGGGGGGGGCGGCGCGGTGATGCACTCCAGAAATCACAGGTTTTGTAATATTCCAAAAACCAGCAAAACCAGAAAGGGCACCCAACAAACAAAACAGTGACCCTTGCAAAACAAGACCAAGGGTACAGAGCTCAAAAAAAGCCCCAGGGTGCAGGACGCCTTCCAAAAAATACACGAAAGGGTGCAGGGCTCCCTCCAAAAATTACTCCAAATGGAGCAGGGCTCCCAAAAAAATATTCCATAGGGTGCAGGGCTCCCCCGAAATACTCCAAACGGTGCAGGCCTCCCTCCAAAATTTACTCCAAATGGTGCAGGACTCCCAAAAAAATATTCCATATGGTGCAGGACTCCCCAAAAAAATATTACATACGGTGCAGGACTCCCAGAAAAAATATTCCATATGGTGCAATACTCCCCCCAGAAATTGCTCCAAACCGTGCAGGACTCCCAAAAAATTACTCTAAACGGTGCAGGACCCCCCAAGAGGTACTCCAAATGATGCAAGACTCCCAAAAAACCCATATGGTGATGCTCCCCTCCGGGGAGGGTCGGTGCAGTGATACTCACCTCTGGCAGGGCAGCTCTCCGATGCTCTCCTCCGCGTGGCGGGGCTGGCGTGGCGATACTCTCCACGACACAGGGGGTCGTCGTGGCGATGCACTCCAGAAATAACGGGCTTTGTAATATTCCAAAAAATAGCAAAACCAGAAAGGGCACCCAAAAAACAAAATGGTGACCCTTGCAAAACGAGGCCAAGGGTACAGAGCTCAAAAAAAGCCCCAGGGTGCAGGACACCTTCCAAAAAAGTCTCGAAAAGTTGCAGGACTTCCTCCAAAAATACTCCAAACATGGTAGGGCTCCCTCCAAAAATTGCTCCAAACCGTGCAGGACTCCCCCAAAATTTACTCCAAACGGTGCAGGACTCCCTCCAAAATTACTCCAAACCGTGCAGGACTCCCCAAAAAATTAGTCCAAACTGTGTAGGGCTCCCCAAGAAATACTCCAAAGGGTGCAGGACTCCCCCAGAAATATTCCAAATGGTGCAGGACTCCCAAAAAACCCAAATGGTGATGCTCTCCTCCGGGGGGTGCAGGTGGCATGGTGATACTCTCCTCCGGGGCATGGCGGGGCGGCGCGGCGATGCTCTCCTCTGGGTGGGGGGGCCAGCGCGGTGATGCACTCCAGAAATCACAGATTTTGTAATATTCCAAAAACCAGCAAAACCAGAAAGGGCACCCAAAAAACAAAACAGTCACCCTTGCAAAACAAGGCCAAGGGTACAGAGCTCAAAAAAAGCCCCAGCGTTCAGGACTCCTTCCAAAAAATACACGAAAGGGTGCAGGGCTCCCTCCAAAAATTACTCCAAAGCATGTAGGACTCCCCAAGAAAAACTTCAAATAGGGGAAGGATCCCCCGAAATACTCCAAACGGTGCAGGCCTCCCTCCAAAATTTACTCCAAATAGTGTAGGACTCCCAAAAAAATATTCCATATGGTGCAGGACTTCCAAAAAAAATTTTACATACACTGCAGGACTCCCCAAAAAATATTCCATATGGTGCAGGACTTCCAAAAAAAATGTTACATACGGTGCAGGACTCCCCAAAAAATATTCCATATGGTGCAGGACTCCCCAAAAAAATATTACATACGGTGCAGGACTCCCAGAAAAAATATTCCATATGGTGCAGGACTCCCCCCAGAAATTGCTCCAAACCGTGCAGGACTCCCAAAAAATTACTCTAAATGGTGCAGGACTCCCCAAGAGGTACTCCAAATGATGCAAGACTCCCAAAAAACCCAAATGGTGATGCTCCCCTCCGGGGAGGGTCGGCGCAGTGATACTCACCTCTGGCAGGGCAGCTCTCCGATGCTCTCCTCCGCGTGTCGGGGCTGGCGAGGCGATGCTCTCCATGACATGGGGGGTCGTCGTGGCGATGCACTCCAGAAATAACGGGCTTTGTAATATTCCAAACAATAGCAAATCCAGAAAGAGTACCCAAAAACCAAAACGGTGACCCTTGCAAAACAAGGCCAAGGGTACAGAGCTCAAAAAAAGCCCCAGGGTGCAGGACACCTTCCAAAAAAGTCTCCAAAAGCTGCAGGACTTCCTCCAAAAATACTCCAAACGTGGTAGGGCTCCCTCCAAAAATTGCTCCAAACCGTGCAGGACTCCCCAAAAAAACAGTCCAAACCATGCAGGACTCCCCAAAAAATTAGTCCAAATTGTGTAGGGCTCCCCAAGAAATACTCCAAAGGGTGCAGGACTCCCCCAAAAATATTTCAAATGGTGCAGGACTCCTAAAATACCCCAAATGGTGATACTCTCCTCCGGGGCATGGCGGGGCGGCGCGGCGATGCTCTCCTCTGGGTGCAGGGGCCGGTGAGGTGATCCTCTCCACGGGATGGGGGTGCTGGCGTGGTGATGCACTCCAGAAATCACAGGTATTGTAATATTCCAAAAACCAGCAAAACCAGAAAGGGCACCCAAAAAACAAAACAGTGACCCTTGCAAAACAAGACCAAGGGTACAGAGCTCAAAAAAAGCCCCACGGTGCAGGACTCCTTCCAAAAAATACTCCAAAGGGTGCAGGGCTCCCTCCAAATATTACTCCAAACCGTTGAGGACACCCCAAGAAAAACTCCAAATGGGGGAAGGCTCCCTCCAAAATACTCCAAACGATGCATGGGTCCCTCCAGAAATTACTCCAAATGGTGCAGGAGTCCCAAAAATATATTCCATATGGTGCAGGACTCCCAAAAATTACTCCAAACTGTGCGGTACTCCCCAAGAGTTACTCGAAATGATGCAAGACTCCCCAAAAACCCAAATGGTGATGCTCCCCTCCGGGGAGGGGCGGCGCATTGATACTCACCTCTGGCGGGGCAGCTCTCCAATGCTCACCTCTGGGTGGGGGGGCCGGCGCGGCGATGCTCTCCACGACATGGGGGGTCGTCGTGGCGATGCACTCCAGAAATAACGGGCTTTGTAATATTCCAAACAATAGCAAATCCAGAAAGAGTACCCAAAAACCAAAACGGTGGCCCTTGCAAAACAAGGCCAAGGGTACAGAGCTCAAAAAAAGCCCCAGGGTGCAGGACACCTTCCAAAAAAGTCTCCAAAAGTTGCAGGACTTCCTCCAAAAATACTCCAAACGTGGTAGGGCTCCCTCCAAAAATTGCTCCAAACTGTGCAGGAGTCCCCCAAAAATTACTCCAAATGGTGCAGGACTCCCCCCAAAATTACTCCAAATGGTGCAGGACTCCCCAAAAAATTACTCCAAACCGTGCAGGACTCCCCAAAAAATTAGTCCAAACTGTGTAGGGCTCCCCAAGAAATACTCCGAAGGGTGCAGGACTCCCCCAGAAATATTCCAAATGGTGCAGGACTCCCAAAAAACCCCAAATGGTGATGCTCTCCTCCGGGGGGTGCAGGTGGCACGGTGATACTCTCCTCCGGGGCATGGCAGGGAGGCGCGGCGATGCTCTCCTCTGGGTGGGGGGGCCGGCGTGGTGATCCTCTCCACGGGATGGTGGGGGCGGCGCGGTGATGCACTCCAGAAATCACAGGTTTTGTAATATTCCAAAAACCAGCAAAACCAGAAAGGGCACCCAACAAACAAAACAGTGACCCTTGCAAAACAAGACCAATGGTACAGAGCTCCAAAAAAAGCCCCAGGGTGCAGGACGCCTTCCAAAAAATACACGAAAGGGTGCAGGGCTCCCTCCAAAAATTACTCCAAATGGAGCAGGGCTCCCAAAAAAATATTCCATATGGTGCAGGGCTCCCAAAAAAATATTCCATGTGGTGCAGAGCTCCCATAAAAATATTCCATGTGGTGCAGGACTCCCAAAAAGATACTCCATGTGGTGCAGGACTCCCAAAAAGATACTCCATGTGGTGCAGGACTCCCAAAAAATTACTCCAAACCATGTAGGACTCCCCAAGAGGTACTCCAAATGATGCAAGACTCCCACAAAACCCAAATGGTGATGCTCCCCTCCGGGGCGGGGCGGGGCGGTGATACTCACCTCTGGCGGGGTGGCTCTCCGATTCTCTCCTCTGGGTGGGGGGCCGGCGCGGCGATGCTCTCCACGAGATGGGGGGTCGTCGTGGCGATGCACTCCAGAAATAACGGGCTTTGTAATATTCCAAAAACCAGCAAAACCAGAAAGGGCACCCAAAAAACAAAACGGTGACCCTTGCAAAACAAGACCAAGGGTACAGAGCTCAAAGAAAGCCCCAGGGTGCAGGACTCCTTCCAAAAAATACTCCAAACTGTGCAGGACTCCCCAAAAAATACTCCAAACTGTGCCAGGACTCCCTCCAAAAATTGCTCCAAAGCGTGCAGGGCTCCCCAAGAAAAACTCCAAACGGTGCAGGGCTCCCCCGAAATACTCCAAACGGTGCAGGGCTCTGCCCAAAAATTACTCCAAATGGTGCAGGACTCCCTAAAAATTACTCCAAACCGTGCAGGGCTCCCCAAGAAATACTCCAAAGGGTGCAAGACTCCCAAAAACCCCTACTGGTGATGCTCTCCTCTGTGGGGTGCAGGTGGAATGGTGATGCTCTCCTCCAGGGCGGGGCAGTGCGGCGATGCTCTGCATGGGATGGGGGGGGCAGCGCAGTGATGCACTCCAGATATAACGGGTTTTGTTATATTCGAAAAAATAGCAAAACCAGAAAGGGCACCCCAAAAAAAAGAAAAGCCGGTCACCCTTGCAAAACAAGACCAAGGGTACAGAGCTCCAGAAAAGCCCCAGGGTGCAGGACTCCCTCCAAAAGTTACTCCAAACGGTGCAGGACTCCCTCCAAAAGTTACTCCAAACGGTGCAGGACTCCCTCCTTGTCTCGTCGGTACACAGTTTTATGGGACAATCTAATGCAGACATAAAACGGAAGTTACAAAAGTTAGAGGGGGCAGATGCCCGCTCATTGGATTATATTTTAGAAAATGCCTGGAAAGTGTCTAACAACAGAGAAAAGGTAGAAGAAGAAAAGCAGACAAAGGAGAAGTTTAAGGATAACAGGATGCTGGCAGTAGCCATAGCCCAGGAAACTAGTACGTTCAGAGGACAGGGCTATCGAGGTCCAAAGGGGAGGAGGTTTCCCGGTGGAGCACAAAGGGCCGGAATACCGTTGGAGAAAAATCAGTGTGCTTACTGCAAACAGAAATGACACTGGAAAAGGGAGTGCCCGCAGTTAAGAAGACAAGGTCGTGAGAAGATGCCAAATCAGGCTGCTAACATGATGACAATAGATTCAGACTGAGGGAGACCGGGGGAGGAATCGGAACCCTCCCCAACAGAACCCCTGGTTAGAGTAAAGTTGGGGGATGAAAAAGTACAATTTTTAGTAGATACGGGGGCCACTTATTTGGTATTGAATACATGCAAGGCTAATTTGAGTAATCAGAGTACATCAGTTATTGGTACCACGGGGCAGAAAGAAAATCGGCCACTTTTACAGCCTTTGAAGTTTACAATTGGGAAAAGGGTGTTAACCCATCGATTTCTCTGATTGCCCTGTGCCGCTAATTAGGATGAGACATATGAAGTCAATTGAATGCACAAATTACTTTTGAAAAAGGAAAAACCCAAATCCATATTCCTGACAATAAAGCTTTGGATGCTCAAGTTTTTATGTTACAGAAGGAAGCCAAGTTACAGGAAATACCAGAAGAAGCTGAAAAGGCTGTAACACCTCCAGTATGGGCTTCAAGGAGCACCAGGACGATCCTGAGCGGCAGAAACGGTAATCACCCAGCTGAAACCGGATGCCAGACCGGTAAGATGGAAACAGTACCCGATTAAATCAGAAGCAAGAAAAGGATTAGAACCATTAATAGAACAATTTGTAAATTTTGGATTATTAACAGAATGTCCATCAGAATACAACACTCCGAGATCTTGCCAATTAAAAAGCCGCACTCAGAAGAGCATAGGTTGGTCCAGGACTTAAGGGCTATAAATCAAATCGTGCAGGACGTTCACCTGGCAAACCCGTATACTCTCTTGACCACCCTGAAGGAAACGCACAAACGGTTTACTGTATTGGACTTCAAAGATGCGTTCTTTTGCCTTCCGCTAGCAGCTGAGAGTCAGGAACTGTTCGCTTTTGAGTGGGAAAGCCCTAAGACCGGAAGAAAAACTCACTTGTGCTGGACAGTATTACCACAAGGATTTAAGAATAGCCCCATGATCTTTGGACATCAATTAGCCAAAGAATTAGAAGACTGGCAAAAGAGGCATAAAAATACCACCTTGCCAGAGTACGTAGATGACATAGTGTTAGCAACAAGTGACAAGAAAGATTCCATATAAATGACAATAGACCTCCTCAACTTTTTGGCGTTGGCAGGGTACAAGGTGTCCCCGAAAAAGACACGGATCGCCCAGCAGGAAGTAACAGATTTGGGGTACACAATTTCCCAGGGCCGGCGTAGTCTTGGAACCGAGAGAAAAAGAGGCCATTTGCCAGATTCCCGAACCGAAATCGAAACAAGAGCTCAGAGCATTTCCCGGAATGGCCGGATGGCGTCGCCTGTGGATAATAAATTTTGGACTCACTGTCGAACCCCTATACAAAGCTGTACAAGGGGAGGGAAACCTCCTTGCCTGGACTCAGGAGTGCAGAAATGCATTTATGAAATTGAAACAAGCTTTATGAATGCTCCAGTCCTAGGCCTTCCGAATTTGGAAAAACCATTTAAATTATTTGTGCATGAAAGATTGCATATTGCCCTAGGGGTACTGGCCCAGAAGCTGGGATCCTGGAAAAGACCCGTGGGTTATTTTTCAAAACTAGGACCTGTTCGGACATGGTAGCAGCTTTATGCGGAACGGAACACGGAAAACAGGTTACGCAGTGGTAACCATTAAGGAAGTAACTGAGGCAAAAGCTCTGCCATCCAACACTGGCCCAGAAAGCAGAGCTCGTAGCCTTGCTGAGAGCACTACAACTTTCAAAAGCCCAAACTGTTAATATATGGACAGATTCAAAATTTGCCTTCGGAGTGGTCCACGCTCATGGAGCTTGGGGATCATGCCTGGGGATCTCAAGGATCTCCCATCAAATACGGGCCAACAATCCAACAACTATTGCATACAATTAATCTACCCCGATTAGTGGCAATTATGCATTGCAAGGCACACCAAACTGGAAATAGCCCAAAGCATAGAGGAAACCGCATGGCAGATAGAGCTGCGAGAGAAGCAGCTGAAGGTCAAATATTGTAGTTTTGCTGGAAAAGGTTGAGAGGTTGGGACCTGAGAATCCGCAGTATACACCAGAAGACAATTCATTGGCTAACCTACTGAAAGCGATTAAAAACCACGAGGGGTGGCGGGTGACTCCTTCACATCAAGTAATAGTTACACAGGAAATTACGCGTGAATTGGCTAATAAGCAACACCAAGAAACTCACTGGGGAATTCAAACAATGGTGGAAGCATTAAAAACACAAGTGCTAAGTGTACGAATGACTGGAATAATTAAAAACATAGTGAAGAAATGTGAGTTATGCCTGAAGAACAATCCTCACTTACCCCAAAGACCTTTACCAGGGGTGACAAAGAGAGGAAACAGTCCAGGAGACTACTGGCAAATAGACTTTTCCGAATTACCACGGCAAAATGGATACCGAGATCTTTTAATAACATTAGATACTTCCTCAGGCTGGCCAGAAGCTTTCCCTTGTCGCATCAACAAGGCAAAAGAAGTAGCAACAGTGTTACTTAAGGAAATAATACCACGATTTGGGGTACCCATTGGACTATCTTTGGATAGGGGCCCACTCTTTATAGCAGAAGCTGTTCAAAGTTTGACGAAAGCGTTAGGGGTAAAATGGGATCTCCATACCCCACGGAGACCTCAATCAAGTGGAAAAGTAGAAAGAATGAACCAAAGCCTAAAAAGACAGAGAAGTAAAATTTGCCAGGAAAATTTGCTCAGATAAAGTGGATGGATGCTTTACCCTTAGCTTTGCTACAGAGATGTATCCAGCCTAGAACTAAAGAAAAGGTTTGTCCTTTTGAGATCAGATACAGTAAACCTTATCAGGTGACAGAAACTGGAGCCACTCCTGAAACTGTAGGAAAACATTACCTGAAAGAATATGTTATCTCTCTGGGAAAGGTTCTGTCCTCTCTCCACAGGTATGTCTCTGTGAGCGCATCGCTATCCCTGGACGTGCCTGTGCATCAATACCAACCCAGAGACCGGGTGTATCTGAAGACATGGTCAGACAAACCGTTGAAAGAGAAGTGGAAAGGACCTCTCCAGATTTTACTCACCACCTATACTGCTGTCAAGCTTGAAGGAATCACTCCATGGATACATCGCAGCAGGATCAAGCCAGCCACATCACCACAATGGACTGTCAAGCAAGAGAGACCTTTACATTTAAAATTAACTTGGGAATCATGACGTTCTGGGTTATATCTCTTGCAGCGATGCCAGGAAGTGCAGAGGTCAATACACATGAAGAGGTCAACATAGATTCAGATGAAAACCTAATTCTAACTTTGATACAAGGGTTTGGCAAAATGCATAATCTCACCAGTGTTACAGCATGTGTCCCAGTGCCTCATTCGGCTGCTCAGCCCATCCCATCGGGTATTACACCAATAAATTCATCTTTACGAGAGGAAGATGATAACATCACAGAAGCCTTTAAACAGGCCAATGTTTCCTATTATTGGGACAAAGACAACCAGTGTAGACAAAGAGGTAATGATGTCTTACAGGGTGCTACTTTTTGGAGATCAGGAGATAACAGGACAGTATTTGGGAGGGGCTCAGAGGAACAATGTCCTAGAGGATCACAACCCTTAATGGCCCAGTTTCTGCAAATCGCATTGGCAGCCTCTGGTGGACAGGCGGCAGGATTACCGAAACTCTGTGTTATTAACAACACAGTTCTTAATGTAACCACCGCTCCAGAATGTACGAACCTTAGGACGAAACTCAAAACCTGGGCTAGACCTTTGGAAGGACATTGGAAATAGATAGGAAATGTGGACTGGTGCTTCAATTGGGGAAAAAAGGCTACTTATCATATCGGCCAAACCAACGGGAGGTGCCCCAATGTCCTAAATTATAGTGAGATATCAATCCTAAACTCCACTTTGATGATGACGGAACATGGTAACAAACAAAATTTTTCGACTGACGATTGTAAACAAGACATTCCGTCCCCAGGTTACACGACATGCGTTACATCAGATGGATATTGGACTGCCCGACTACGACTTAGTACAATAACTAGACAAGTACCTTTAGGATTATGGACCCTATGTCCTACATGGAAGAAGAGTCCAATCAAAGCTCAATATTGGGGACGAATTAACAGAGATGCTGAGACAGAAAAAGACCCTGATGTTTGGACGGAGCCTTCCGCAGCAGTACAACTTGAGTGGGGATTCCAAAGTTTCCTATTGCCAGGATTGATGGCTTTAGAAAATCACCTATTACTAGAAAATCTGACTTGGCAGGTGGAAGCCTTGTCAAGAGCCACTCAAAAAGGATTCCAGATTATCAACAAACAAATCCAGGCTAATACTAAAATGACTTTACAAAACAGGCTGGCCTTAGACTTGCTATTAGTTAAAGAACAAGGGGGGTGTGGCTATCTTAAGGTAGACAAAGAGCACTGCTGTGTCCACATCCCAAATATCACTGATCACCTGCAAGAACAATTAGACAAAATGAGAGAAGTAGCAGAAGACAGCAGAGTGGTCAGGGAGGCAGCAGAAAATAACTGGCTCCACAAAATCCTCCAAGAATTGGGTGGATGGTCTCTAAAAGGACGGTTAGCTGCATTGTTGGAAGGACTAATTTCTGTGGTCGTGATTATTATAGGAATTGGCATAAGTTGTGCTAAGAGAACCATTGAGAAAAATATATGGAAGTAGTAAGAAAACCTAACTACTTCAAAAGGGGGGCTTGATACCAAAGATTTAAACAATTTAACTAAAAGACAAACCCTTTTTGTATAAACCTTATACAGAAACGGAAATTGCCCAATCTAAGCTGTAATCATGTATGAACAATTAACGACCCTAACTACATCGCTGAATTGATATAAGAATAATACCAGAACACAGACTAAACTCATCTCTCAACTAGTGAAAAGGTCCTGCATATACTGTGCATAAGTTAATGTGCTGGTTTTGGCTGGGACAGAGTTAATTTTCTTCACGCTAGCTAGTATGGGGCCGTGTTTTGGATTTGCGCTGAAAACAGTGTTGACAGTACAGAGGTGTTTTCATTACTGCCGAGCAGTGCTTGCACAGCATCAAGGCCTTTTCTGCTTCTCACACCGCCCCACCAGCCAGGAGGCTGGGGGTACGCAAGAAGCTGGGAGGGGACAGAGCCGGGACAGCCGACCCCACCTGACCAAGGGGATATTCCATACCATATGCTGTCATGCTCAGTATATAAACTAGGGGGAAAGCTGGCCGGGGGACCGCTGCTTGGGCTGGGCATCAGTCGGAGGGTGGTGAGCAATTGTTTTCATTTGCATCACTTGCCTCTCTTGTTTGTTGTTGTTGTTGTTATTTTCCTTTTCATTACAATTTTTATTATTATTTTATTTCATTTCACTTATTAAACTGTTCTTATCTCAAGCCATGAGCTTTCTCGCTTTTACTTTTCCGATTCTCTCCCCCATCCCACTGGGGCAGGGGGGGAGTGAGCGAGCGAGCGGCTGTGTGGTGCTTAGTTGCCAGCTGGGGTTAAACCACGACAGTTAACCAACTTCGCCGTAGAAGAGAACCATTTCAACAAGACTCTTAAAGACTGTAGTATTGTGTAATCGGGTTAGAATTGAAATATTTTCTATTTTTATGTCTATTTCTTTTCCAGGTTGTAAGAAGATGGGATAGATTTGAGAATGTGTGAAAAGGCCTAATTAGAAGAGTGACAAGTACCACCACCTTCTGTCTAACTGGTGGAACCTAAGAAAAGAGAGATGGATATATAGTATAATTCTCTACGTCTCAATAAGTGTCCAAAAGGGGAAATGTTACAGAACATCTCGAAACACAAGGCCAAAAACAAGTGGGGACGAACGGAACGAACGGAAAGAACATACTTCATAACAAATGCACCTGGTATTTAGACATATTAAAGATAAAAACTGTCTCCACTAACTCTCCACTAACTAGCAATAATGATTAACGCAAGGACGAATTCTAGAAAAATAGAACAGAGTGCCAAAATAGTGCCCTAAAGTTAACCTGCCTCATTAAAGTCTCAGTATAATGGTAAAAACCACACCTCCTACTTAGAAGAGCCCCCAACCCAAATAAGCCCCCTACTCTCTGAGCACATGTAGGGAATTAATAGAGAACTGTATCTTTAAGATGAAATAAGAAAGGTACTAACCAGGAGTTAATTTAGGGGTAGGATCAGTAGGCGTAACTAACTTTGTTAACTGTTTTAAATACCTGTCATGATTTTAACCCGGTGTGCATGCTAGGAGGAGAAATCCCCCATGCACCTGGCACTACAATAAACCAATGTCGGCTTTCTAAACTATCGTTTGGTTTGGAGAGGTTTCTTCATTATGATTTTCGATAACATAAGTACAGGGCTCTCCTGCCTGTATGTGGAATACAGACTGTCTAGAGAGCAGGGAGATGACTCTGGACTTAGAACATACACTGCTCATCTGCACAACAGACCCAGAGAGGCAGGGGACGGTGGGGCGGTCCCGCCTGTACACGGGCAATGCCCTCTCTGTAGCACACAGGCAGAAGGGTGAGGCAAGGCAAGGCTGCCGGGGGGCTGGCAGCTATTAGAGCCCTCCTCTTGCAGCTAGGTAGAGGCACCCTCCTGCCAACCTGGCCTGAAGTCTCCAGGGGCTTGCAGCTCACTGGGTGCCAGGGCCACGATGCTCCAGGGAGGCTGAGGAGGCTCACCAGGCCCTCATCCCCACGACATCCAGGGGGAAGAGCCCAGGGCTCTGGCAGGATTGTCCTCAGGAAGGCTCAAGTAGGAGCAAACACATCCTGCTGCTTAGCACTGTCGGGCTGGGGGCACAGTCAGGGCTTCGGCTCCTATGACCGCAGGACCCTTCCTTGAGGAGCACAAGGAATAAGGACTGCCAGCCCAGGGACAGGGCTTCCTCGACTGAGCGCACAAGAGAGTCTCTGCGAGCAGGCTGGCTAACCCAGTGAGGAAGGCCTGCAACCACATACACCACCACAGCCTTCTCCGACCCTGCAGGCACGGTGTCGGGGGCAGCGAGGAGGCGTCCAGGGGACAGCAGCACAGAGCAACATCGTCTCACACCCCATGTGTGAAAGCAGAATGAGGGGGCACCCGTCTCCACTCCCCGCTGGACTCCTTGTCCACACACACGGAAAAACTGATCAAGGATGCAAAGGTCAAGGGCACGCTGGGCTGCAGCCACCATCCGGTTGTAGAATTTAAAAACCCGAGAGAAGTGAGCAAACCAGCAGAACCTCAACACTGGACTTCAGCGGAGCAGACTGCCACTTCCTGAAGAGCTTCTAGGCAGGAGCCTACAGGAGACTGGCCTGGAGGGCAAAGGGGCCCAGGGCAACTGGTTGAACTTCAAGGACAACAGCCCCCACCTCCCCAGGCACCAGAAGGGTCCGTGCCAAAACACAGGGTCCGTCACAAGTAGCAGAAGGCCAGCACTGATGGACAGGAAACTCCTGAGCCGCCTCAAATGCCAGAAAGGAAGAACACACGAGGCGCAGGCAGAGACGGGATACTCAGGAGGAACAGAGAGACATCACGCAAGCATGCAGGGATGGACTGGGGAAAGCCACAGCTTAGCTGGAGGCAAACTAGGAAGAGATGAAGCCCTTCCTGTTGTCCTTCTGGAAGGCTCCTGGAAGCAGAAGGAAGCCTAAGGAAAATGCAAGCCACTGCTCAACAGGAAGGGAACTTACTGGCAAAGGACAAGGGAAAAGCTACAGAAGATGCTCCACAGGGCAGGGGTGTGTGGGCGGGGGGCTGGGTGTGTGTTTTGGGGGGGTGTTTGCCCCACTTCTCACTCCTACTCCTCTCCCTCACTGGAGGAAACAAAGCCAGACTCTTCTTGAGGGGCACACTGGCAGGACAAGGGGCAATGGACAAGGTGCAGATTCTGACTCAAGACACGGAAAGTTGCTCACCACGAGGCTGCCCAAGCACTGGAACAAGTTGCCAGGGATGATGCTGAATCTCCCTCCTTGGAAATACCCCAAACGTAACTGGACACAGCCCGGAGCAACATGATCCGACTGCACCTGCTCTGAGCAGGAAATCAGACCAGATGGCAGCGGGAGGACCTCCCCCACCCCAACCTACCCCATTCTACGAAGCCCCAGAGATTTCTCATGTCACTCCAATATTCTCCCAATTCATCACCAGCAACCACTCTTGTTAAGAGCTCAACAAAAGCGTCTGTGGAGCACTACACTTGCTCCCAGGACATCAGGGGAGTTGCTGGAGACAGCAACCCTTACCTTCCATCACTTCCAGACAACTGAAGCGCAGCAAGCCTAGGGCACACTAAAGCCATTGCGGACAGGTAACAGAAACGAAGGCAGAGGTTAACGGCTAGGTCTTCCCATCTGAGGCCAGATGGGGGTAAATAAAAGAGTTCTAGAAAGCACAGGGCTGGCAGGCACATGAGAAGACACAGGACCGCTCCTCCTGGGGAAAGCTGGCCGTGTTCAGCTCAAGTTCCTCCCCGCACCTTTCTCTCCCCCCACCTTTCTCTCCCCCCAGGGAGGAAGAAGGAACCAATTCAGCTAAACTCGCTTTCACCCTCTTGTGGAGGGCACCCAGGAACTCAATCAACTGCTCAGACTCTTGGGCAGTATCTGATACAGAGACATCCCCCTTCACGCTAAATAGAAAAGTCTTTAGGTGTATTTCACAGAAATCTACATACAGATACCAGTATTTACAGACTTAGAATATATCAGTCCTTTTACAGAAATAGCATTCCTAAACACATTCCCATTTAAATATACCTGCGGGCAGGACCACGCTTCAAGCACAGACAACCACATACAGCGAAGGGAAAGCATGTTCACCCACGACAGCTATTGCAGGACGACTCAGGTGCCATATTGCTTCGTGAGGGTCCACAACAACTACAAACCTCGCTCCTGGCCTCCCCACAGGGAACAAGTGTTCCTCACTTGCTTTCCCCAAATGCAAGAGGCTACCACCAGCACCAGATATGACACTGTCTTTACCAAGCAGAAAGGGGAATCCCAACACCCTACCAAGTCAATTCACCTTGGGAAGGCAGAGAGGAAGGAACCGAGGAGATGGCCCTTCAAGAATGCAATAAGCCTCGCACAGAATAGGCTGATCTAAGGACAGAGATTAGTTTCTAGGAAACACGTCAAGCGGAAGGTATTTTGGCCCTTTCCCACTTTCTAGCAAGAAGTAATGCCTTTCAAAGCAAAGGCTGTTCCAGAATAATCTGAGGTGCTGCTGCTGCTGCTAAATGTCCCCATTTCCTGTGGCTGGGTGCAAGCAGACCTGTCAGACAGATAGACCGGAGCTGTCAGGTACTGGTACTTGGAGGACGTGCATATAGGAAAAGCTAGGAGAAGGGAGAACGGGCCACACGTGGCTTTCAGTCAGGTCAAAGCATCCCGCATTGTCACTGAGCGCGAGTGTGAACACGAGCTACCGCTACACTAGCTTGTAAAATCTGGACTAGGTGTCAGCTAAACAAGGCATTCCCTTCTACCAAGTTTTGCTTCCGTTCAACTTTCCACCTCCATAATACTCTTGCTTTGCAACTCGAGTTTCTTACCATCAAGCTTGAAAGACATCTAAGAACGGGTCCCCGCTCTGTATCACAGAGAAGCCGATGTGGTGGCCAGTCTGCTCTAGTCTCCTCCCCTTAGTTTCAAGCTCATCAGAAGATGCTGTAGAGACAAGCAGCATTACTACGCTGCGATACAGAAAAAAAATAAAGCAGAGCGACTCATTCCTGCAGTGCCAAACACCAGAATGCAGCAAATTCTGCAAACAGGTACTTAGCAGGGAAAGCAACGCGCAAGCCAGCGCACTTCAAACTAGACCCTACGAGACTTTAGCAAGCATGAGGGCAGCGGGGCCCCTCGGAAAGCGAGTCCCCCGCTGCTCACGGGGGGAGGAGGGACGGAAGGGCAACAGGCACCATGAGCAAAGACACATTTGTGACACTGCTCTGAAAAGATGACTCCACACCACCTTGTCAGTCAAGCTCCACAAAGCTGGGCAGCGCTAGAGTTAAGCCTGCTCGGGCAGCTCCTGCTTGGCTCGGGGGTGATGTCCATGGCCATTTCCCAAGCCAGGCCCCTTCTCCCCATGTCCAGCACAGCACGACTGGAGCACAAAGCCCTTGGCTGGTTGCTGCCCCCCCCAACCCCCCAGCTGTAGCTCAGCGCATGGGCCAGACTTCGTTTATTCCACACAAGCAGTTCTGTGGGAAGGAAAGGTTTTGGATGTGCTTGCGTCTTACCCCGCCCCTCGTGTCCATACTAACGCCATAACCGACTCCCTTAGTTTCCCAGTGCCAAAGGGGGGGCGGGGGCCGTAACGGTCCCGGGTGAGGTGGAAACGGGCAGCACCCGCGGTCCCCAGCCTCCGACTGCAGCGCTCAGCCCCTGAACCCCCGGGACCCCCGGCTTCCAACACCCAGCGTGACACCCCCCTTCCGCAGCCCGGAGCACACCCGGCGCCCGCTGCAGCGCCGGTCCTCACGGCAGGGCCGGGCACCGGCTCCGCACCTCCAGGCGGGCTGCCCGCCGCCCGCTCCCCGCAGGAAAGGGCCTCTCTCCCCTCGCCAGCACCGCGGGACGAGGTCTCCACTCCCCCGCCCGCCCTCCCCGCACACCCCCCTCACCTCCTCCTCCTCCTCCTCCGGACAGCGCCGCTCCGGCCCCGCCGGCAGCTCCACGCGCAGCGCCCCGCGGCGGCGGCCGTTGCCTTCAGCGCCCCCCCTCGCCTCGCGCCGGCCGTTACCGCCCGAAGCTTCCCGAAGCCGCGCGTGCTCCCGCCGCGGCCTGGCACCCGTTGCTAGGCGACAGGGCAGGCGGTGGCGCCCCTGCTGACCCCCCAGCCTCGCTCTCCCGCAGCACAGCGCCGCCCCATGGGCCAGCGGCCCAACACCTCTGGGCGCGGCCAATGGCAAGCGCCCTGGCACCCGTTGCTAGGCGACAGGGCCGGCAGCCCCAGCCGGGCCCTGGGCCTCCTGCCTGTCCCGGCCCTTCGCAGCCCCGGGCTTCCACCTCAGCATCAGCAACGTTCCTGTCCGCTCCCGGGAGCAAAACCATCAAGGAATCAACGGGGAATACCCTTGGTGAAACTCCGTGGTTGAGCGTGCGGAAATCTCTTCTTCCCTTGCTGTCCAGACGCAGCTTTGGTTCCGCGCAGGCAAAATACGCGTTGCGGCATCCACGACGGCACTGTCCCGTGGGTGCCCTATTGAAGAGGCCTGTTAATACCCAGTTACCGTGTGAGAGGAAAGAACACATACCCAGAAGCTCTCTGCTCATCTCTAGACAGGTAGGCCATCCTGTACTTACTGTGCCCAGTTGCTTGCAAAAGTACCCCACTGGTCTCTTCCAGCTTCCCATCCGTTGGGTCAGCGCTCCCAGTGCCAGATGCTGCCTTTCCTGAACAAACAACTGGAAATCTTTAGTCAAATCCGGAAGTCCCAAAGCAGGAGCAGTCATCAGGGCCTGTTTCAGATCTTTAAAGGGCCTTTGTTGTTCTGGGCCCCATTCAAAGGGACGTGTCCCTTTCTGGGCCTCATACAATGGCTTAGCTATTAGACCATAGTTCACGATCCATAGCTTGCACCATCCAGTCCTTCCCAAAAAGGCCCTCAGTTCGTGAACATTTTTCTGTTCTGGTATACTACAAATGGCTTCTTTTTGGTTTGTTCCCAACTGTCGTTGTCCTTTTAAAATTTCAAAGCCCAGATATATTACAACTTGACTTGCTACTTGTGCTTTGTTTCTGGATACTTTGCACCCATTAAGTCCAGGAAAGTTTAAAAGGTCTATCGTTACCTTTATGCAGGTTGCTCTTTCCTTGGTGGCGATCAGTATATCATCCACGTATTGCAAAAGTAGATGACCAGGTAACTCTGGATTACTTTGTTTCCACATCTCGAGCTCTTTTGCCAGTTGATTGCCGAAGATGGTCGGGCTATTCGTAAATCCTTGTGGTAGTCTTGTCCATGTCAATTGTGTTCTTCATCCTGTTTGTGGATTCTCCCACTCAAAGGCAAACAATTTTCTACTTTCCCTTTCCAGGGGTATGCAAAAGAATGCATCTTTTAAATCAAGCACTGTAAACCACTGATGACTTTCCCTTAAAGTTGTCAAAAGTGTATATGGATTCGCAACTACAGGATGAATGTCTTTTACTATCTGATCTATTGCCCTTAAACCCTGAACTAATCTGTATTCACCTGAAGGCTTCCTATAATTCTTATACCTTTCAAGTGTTCAGATTCAAATTGATTTGACCAATCGCTGTTAACACACACACACACACTGCTGTTTTGCAAAGCAACTCAAATTCTGTGGCGTCATCATCCACCTGCTTCTTCCTTGATCTAGACGTCCCCGGAGTCAGTCTTGCTGCAGTTCCTTATCTCTGATGGCAGATCGTGGGAGGGTTTCCCAGAGGTGTCGGAGGGGCTGGGATGCTGGCACGATCTGGGTAGTCCAGGGGAATCCTTTCTTCTTGAGGGTGGAGGCTGTCCTTCTCCTCTGTGCAATGGGCTTGGGTCCTTTAGTCATGCTGACTGAACCACGGCTAGGTAGTATACAATGTCAACTAGATGTATCTTCAGAAAGTTCATACAGTTTCATACTCTAAAGACTAATTAGTACAATAGTTAGGGAATGAGATTTTCCTAACAGTCCCTCCCTTTCTTTTGACCACCAGGGTCTCACTACACTACTCATTAAGTCGTAAGTCGAATTCATAAGGTAATACAACACTGTACACACACATACAGACTTATAAAGCAAAACAAGAGAGTGAACACAGCAGCCCCAAACCACAGTCCTCTACCTAAGTCTGGGAGCCAAGAGGTTAGCCACTCAAACAGATTTAGGGGAGATCCCTGCCTTACTTCATGTAATATTTTTAAATGAGTCTTTCTCTTGTTTCTATCAGTTTCATTTTTCTCATCTTGATTTACGTAAAAAGCCCAGCAGCTGTTATTCAATAATGCACATACTCTGTCCTATGCTGCTAAAAGGTGATCGAGGGCTAATTGAGTCTGTATTAGCATTTGTGATAATAATTTGATATCTCCCTGTAGGGCTGTAATACTATCTGTACTTTCGTTAAAGGCTTTTTCTAATTCTCTTGACACATTTGCCATAGCCCTTTTTAGTTCTGCAACCCCTAACCGTGGGATAAAAGCTGTTACAGACAGGTGGAACTTGGTGCCACGTTCTGTCAGAGGGCTGTAGCACTTTTTCCCGTAGATAGCAGTAGCGAGGAGCTACAGAGGCAGAAGGGATACTGGTTGTAACCTGTGTGGGTGGTGTTAATGCACTTAGAATACCCTTTTCAGCTCAGATGGAGGGTAAATCCTCAAATGCCCTTTCTCCACCTATCTAATGTTGCCCTGGTAGTTGTGCAAATAGGGTAGTAGAATCTTCAAATAAATCTGAATCATGTAAATTATTTCCTGTAAAAGGGTTAGCATGTGCCAGATTTAGTCGATTCGGTAAACCTGTGAGGTTTGGACCCAGAGTAGATGACTCTGAGCCTATAGGCCCATAGTGGCAACCAGTTGGTGACGCCGACCGGTAACGGCTCTCCCCTGGGGGGTGCTCGGCGTTAGGATGAAGAGGGTGGGGCCGCCACGCCCACGTGATGCGGTCCTTTTGTCATAGTGTGCTGGGTTACGTGGGGCAGGGGGTGGGTGCGGTGTGCCTTTGCAGTGATGCGCTGGCAGCGGCCCGTGTGGTTGTCGGCCGGGAAACCCTTCAGCGGAACGCTGGGGGGCCCCGAGTCGCCATGGCGAGCGGTCGGGCCTGGGAGCGCTGTATGCAGGAGAGAGAGCAGAGGCCGAGCCAGGGCCGCGGGGACCTCTCCCAGTTGTCTGCCTGCCCGACCCCGCTGCGAGGAGGAGCTTGATCTCAGCCTGCGCTGCTTGCCCTGATCCCCTCAGTGGTTTTTTTCCCCGAGCCGCTGTGGGTCCTAACCTGGCGCAGAGGCCATGACGCCGTCTGCCACGGTAGACGCCTTTGTGGAGCCGGCACCGCCTGGCCCCGACCACGTTGTGCATCCATTACAAGTTCTCCCCCAAGCTGAACTATGACGCGGTCACCTTCGACGGCCTCCACATCTCCCTGCGCGACCTCAAGCACCAGATCATGGGCCGCGAGAAGCTGAAGGCGGCCAACTGCCACCTGCAGATCACCAACGCCCAGGCTACAGAAGGTGCGTGGGGGTGGCGGGCACGGGGCCTCAGGCACCGCCCGGCTGGCGGCATCGCAGACCGCCCTGCGCTGGCTGCGTCTGCAGGAGCAGCGCTCTGCTCTTTGTGGCTCATCCCCACGCAGCGTGAGTCAGCCTGGGGCCCATCCCGCCGGCGTGTGCGGGGCAAGGGGCTCCCGGGATTAAACGGTGTGGGAAACCATAATGCGATTTGGCCACGATCGGTAGCTGTGACTTGTGTTGGGGGCCTCACAGAGCTGTTCTTTCGTAGCTGCTGTTCTGACAACTACCTTCAGATCCGTGTTTTAGACACAGAGCTATGCGTAGAAGAATACATCATTGATGTGCAACAGGTAGTGCTTACAAACGTTTTGGTTTCCTGGAATTCTTCTAGGTAAAATGGTAAGGAAACGTGGGAGGATGCCTTGTAATAACAAACGTGCCAGATTTCTTTGAAATCTGGCAGAGAAAGCTGAAAGTGATAGAATAGATGGCTAATTTGAAGAAGAAAAGTGGTTTGAGTGACTGAATTTTGTCTTCAACTTGTTTTACCCCACTGCACTGGAAAAGTGGTTTTGTGGCTGTTGCAGAAAGTGCTCACTATCCCCATTTTGGGGCCATCTTGCACGTGAGTATTCTCTGTATCTAAATTATCCTTTGGAATTTCATGTTAACGTAACTGCTTTTCTACACCAAAGACATTGCCATTCAGATGCTATTGAGCATCATTTTCTCATTGATTTCTAACCTTGTTTTTCTTTTCCTGGCACCACGTGTTAACCACCTCAGGGCAGTACTGAAGTTTTATGGCAGAACACTTGTGGTGAATATCCATAAGAAATGTTCTTAGAGAAGTCATCAATTCTTCAGTATGAGGCAGCAGTCAAAGTAGCTGTTGTTTAAGTTGTCTGCCTCCATTCATTCGTTGAAATACTTCTTCCCCTTGACTCTTTCAAGCCTACTATTTTCTTGTAGAATAGGTAGCAAGTTTCAGATCCTTGTGTCTCTTCTGCTCTGGACTTTAATAGAACACCCAAATCTTCCTGTGCTCTTGTAAGCTTTCTGAGTTAATTGAATCCTTATTTTTAATCACAGGTCAGATTGACAAAAGCCCAGTAGCCACGTACTGGCCATCACTGACACTAAAACAAGTGGTGTGCTGCTAGGGAATAGGAATCCACAATGTTGTTACCTCCAGCTTTGTTGAACATTTCTATTGGAGCTCTGCTTGGACACGTGTGAAAAGTAGCCTTGTTGAGCATGATGTCACTGCTCGCTTTGCAGATGTTGAGTCATGCGTTGAGGCAGAGTGATACTGCTTTGCAGGTCCTGGTAGTTGCCAGGGGATGTTGCTGCCTGCAGGGAGCAGGTTCCTGGTGGGAGATGCCCGTTTAGTCTGAGAGCTGTTAGACTAAGCTGGCATCTGTTAAATTCAAACTGAGCAAACAAAAATTTCCAGGGACTTCAGGAATAGCGCTCCAGCTTTAGTCCTTTCCTATTAAAAAAAAAAAAAGTTAGCTTTTTAGCCTATGTTTTTTCCACTTCACCTTCAATAAAAGCTAAAGAGGGGAAATGCCCCTTTAGTTTGAGCCAGTTTTGCCCTGCTTGTGAAATCAAGCTCAAAACCCCCCCAAAACTTCTGCGATCCAAATTCTAGCCCTGCCAGTTTTGTTTCCATTTAAATGTAAAGCACTGAGCAGCTGAGAAGTGTGGTTGTTGATGGATTAAGCTCCAAGAAATAGGCAGCGGTGGCAGGCTCTCTTCTGTGTTCTGTCAGCCTGGAGCACTGGCAGCAGAGGTGCATCGTTTTTAGTTAACAGCTATGAAAGTGACGGCGTGGAGTTTTCATGCTTTAGCTAAGTGCCTGGTTTGTTGCAGGGCAAGCTAGTCAGGCTTTAGAATCTGGCTTACGCAGGTGAGACTTTGCTGTGGTTTGTTTTGCTCCGAAGATCTATTGGTTTTGTAGCCTAACGGAAGCAAAAGCAACTTAAGCTAGATCAGGAGAGAACCTCGTGCATTAGCAGACTCTTCTTTAGTGACCTTTGAGACCATTTTGCTGTTGGCATTCAAACTATTGTAAAAAAAAGAGAAATATTTTGCTGCTTGTGTTTGATTATCAAACGTGAAGATTTCTTGAAATGTACTGTTAGTGTGTTGAGATGATAACGGCGCGATGTTACCTATAAAGTTTTGCTTTAATGTCTGTAAAGGGATTCTCTGAAGGGCTACGCAATTACATATTAATATACATTCTCATTAATTGACTAATGTTTTTGTCTGTGTTTATGTTGTTTTCAGAATACCCACATGGTAATGCCCCGATTCCTAAGAGCTCGTCGGTAATTGTTAGAAGAATCCCTGTTGGAGGAGTTAAAGCTACCAGCAAAACCTATGTTCCGTAAGTATCTATAATGTACTGTATTCTTTGTTAGGGGTTTCAGTGTATTAACTTTTTTGTGGCTATTAGTTTACAGAGGCATTCAGATTGTCTCTTTCTTGTTAAAGCTGCTGTTAATTTTTGTTGTCGTGGGGTAGATTTTAACGTATCTGTCCCAAAGTAGACTGACATTTTTCAGCCTGCGGGGACATGGAGTTCCATCTCCAACAATGGTAACTTGTAAAATGAATCTGTTGGGTTTGTTCTTGGGGTTGATTGTTCTGAGAGCCAGGTTGCAGATTCTGTTCCCTCTCGGTGGAGAGATTCCTTATTATATGTGTTTGCTTTTATTGCTTTTATAGTAAAGACAGATTCGCATTGTAGTGTAAACTTATAATTTGTTCCCATCTCAGAAGAGTCCAAGTCTGAGTGTTTGCCTATTTCTTGCATTTGGGGAAGGGGGGGGGCGGGATACGGCAGGTATTCGTACGCCCCAAATATGGGTGTTTTGCGTACCAGCTATAAAGACCAAGGGCTACCAGCTGGCGAACCATGCAAACAAGAAGTTCCATTCATAAGTGATTCCTGTTAGTTTCCTAAAGAGAACGCCGGTTTCAGGCAAGAGAAAAAGAACAATATGCTAAAGTGGATTGCCTTGTGTGTGAGTATGATGAAGGAACAGTTAATCCTTTCCAAACTTGAAACTCAGTAAGCAGTGCAGCACCTTACCAAATGTTAGGAGTTGTATTTCTATGTCTGTTTTTACCCTAAGCTGATTATCTGTGCTCCAGGTTTTAATTCTGTGTTCCTAAGGTTTACAGAGGACAGAGAATCGGGTGTATTGATTAAAATTACAGCTATTCAAATGCAATCCTGACTACAGGATTATGGCTGTCATTTACATATTCCTACAGTCCCATTCTGTAGCAGCTACATTAGCGTTGTTTGAATGGCCATGTTTTCCAGCCACCTTAAAGATATGCCTCTTCACCACAATCAGTAGGTATTACTAGCTTGTGGTTTTGCCGTGCCTTTCTGATGTTGGTTCTCAAGAAATAAAGTAGACTGATGAGTTACAGTGTGTCTCGAACAAACAGTACAGCAGCATCCTGGTGCCCATGAAGCATCTGCAAGCAAAACCCCATGAATTTATGTGGCTCTGCATGTATGCAGTAGTTGCTGCAGTGCTTTCAGGCACTCCCTAGCAATTCTGGATGCCACAGCATGGTTCTTATAAACATGGCTTTGTTTGGGAGATTAATTGAAATATGTATGCTTAGTGCTGTCTTGTCAGTGCATCCTCCGTTTCTGGTTGGATGGCACCCTCTCCTGCTGTTGTAATGCTGCCCTAAAAGGAGAGGATAGGTGCTGCTAGCATCAAAGATCAAAGAAATAGCTGGATGTGGGGATAAGGAAGGAATGGCACTGCTGTTCTAACGTTGAAAATTAACCAGGCAGATTAGCTTTCTATTCCTTCAGCTGAAAACATTGCAGAAACAACTGGTAGAGTGGTTAACATTTGGGGATGATGAATGTGGGCTGTAATGGTGGAGAGGCCTTCAAAATGCGTTACTCGCCTTGGAGTATGTTCTTCAAGGTCAATGGATGAAGAAACCATCGTGTGGCAATCTAAAGTGTTTCCTCGTACTTCCTCATCTTCAGGAGGTACGTGGCTGTAGCTGCGAGCCTGGTGGTGTTCTAGCAGTGGCAGGAAGCGTGAGCCTTTCTTTTTGTACATCAGGTCCATAGGAGCCTTTGAATTGCCTCTGCTCATGGGATGCTTTGGATGATGTATGAATGGTTTGTTAACTGTATCAATGGTTGCATGTCCGATTCGTGATGAGCAGCATGCAAATAGAGATCAATGAGTATGTGGAAGCTCAGCAAGGTTTCAAATGTAATAGATATTTCCTAAGATATTGTAGCATTTTCAAGATTATCTTAAAGCACATGCTGGCAATTAAGACCTTTTGTGTTTTTGTCATGGGACTCCTAAATCGGACAAAATCCTAGGAACTGCTTTCAGGTGACATTTCTACTACCATTTTTAGCCAATATAGCATATGTAACGCATGTAGCATTTTGGCACTTTCATGGCTAAGTGCAGTCGATACCTGAACACAGTGCTTAGGCTTCCACAAAGAAACACTGTTCTAAAGACTCTGCTGCTGACATTGTTGTTATTTCTCTGTCAGATGACTGATTTTTTTCCCTTAAGTAAACTTGCACTTCAAAGGGTCTCGACTACCCCTGTTCCTTCTTAGAGACTAAAGTACTCTCTCTGGTACCTATTTGTAATACTGGGGATATACAGGTGGCTAAAGTTACCTTCATATGTTGATGGCTGATTATTTAAGAACACAAAACCGTGGTACAGACTTCATATTTTCGATACGTATGCAGCAGAGACAAAATATCTGAGGACTTTGTCTTGCACTGTTGTGTTCTACATCTGTAAGTCTTAGAGTAATTTGTGACAAAGCAGAAATGGGATTTTGGGGTTTTTTTTTTAGTTGCACTGAATGTACGAAGAGAGAAGTATTTATGTATATGAATAAATTTCCACAGTCACTAGACTATCAGAACAGAATGTTTTGATGTTGAGGTTTTATAATCTGTTTTCACTGCTTGATGTTGGGTACAAGTACTTTAGTTTAAGTTCTGATCACCTTTATTTCTTCTTCTAGAAGTCGAACTGAGCCAGTGAGTGGAACACCAAAAGCGGTATGTAAAAACACAATCTCAGACTTTTTTCTACACGCTGCACTTAGATCTCAACAATGAAGCCTTGTATTAATTTTCCAACCATTAACTTAATGTATTTCCCAGTAAAACATAGTCTGTGTTGTAAATACCATGTAGTTGGTTCAGCAAAGGAAAAACTGAGTCATGCCATTGCACAGTTGTAAAGTGAATCTTGGTGCTTGTGCCTAGTAATGCATTGTATTTCATATTGAATATGCCAGAATATTTCCTGAATGACTTTGTGCTCTACGGATAACGTACGATCGTTTGTAGATCACGTAGGCTCAAGGTTTGCACAACTGAACATGGCGCCACGTTCTACAGCTGTCTGCCTACAGCTAGTAATATGGATGTTGGTCTAGGTGGTTGTGTGCTTTTTGTTTCCTGCAATAAAAATTGATTGGAGTGTATTTTTTGCCATTTTGACATTGTATCACTTAGCTTTTGTTTTTAAATACTTTTTTTGCCTAATGGTTTTTGAGAATGTTATCAAAACCCACGGAGAATCCATGATTATTAAACTTGGTACTGTTTCTTACTTTTGGCTTGGGGGTTCAAAGAAATACCCAAACAAACCTATCCCATACCTCTTGAGGGCAGTTCTGTGCAGCTAAATGATTCCTTCTGATGTCCTTAAATACTTGGGTCTTTGTTCCTAAGACTGTATCATTGAAGCGATATTGTTTGGGCCCCTCTGAGTACATAAATGCCTTTAATAGATTGCTGTAAATTTAAATATCGTTGCTACACAAAGTGGTATTCTGAAGGTCTGCCTTTGATCTTTCCACGTTACCTGACAAAGCAGTTTAGTTTAGTAGTTTGCCTGCAAATGAAAATGTCTAAAACCTGGTATACAAATTCTGGCACAAGGTTGGAGCCTGGTGCATTTGTGGGTCAAATCCCTGCCATTTTTCTTAACTTCTGCCTGCAGTCCATGTTTGGATCTGGGTGACTCGAGGGTTGGATGCTGCTTTAATTTCCCAAAGGTTAAGCCTTTTTTAGTATACCACCACTCTGAATTTACATTTGGAAAAGGGTTAGCATTTTTCTTCAGGTTTTAAAATGCTCTCATTCTGCTCCTAAAATATGAATAAGTAACACAAGGAAATACTTGACTGGTAATGGTCTCGATCTTGATTTGACACTTGGCTCGAAAACAGTGTGTAACTACACATTTCAAAATAGTGCCGAGAGGATAAAAATTACCATGTAGCGGTTTTGACTTTTCATCTTTATTTTAAGGATATAGAATTGATGCTAGGAATTTTTTACACTATTGAACATTTAGAACTTCATGCTCTGAATTCAAGTCCATATTCACCCATTAATCATATACGTGTTTTTATGATTGATTAGAACCCCCCAAATTTCCTTCGTTTGGCTAAAAAGTGTTTTGATGATTCTAATGATTCACAGGTATTAGAACAGCATTACTGGAATCCGAGGAACATACATGCCCAGCGGGTAATCACACAGATGTTTCTCCTGATGCTTTAATCGCCAACCAGTTCCTATGCAAGGTAACACGATGACTTTTACGTCAACTGTAAGAAAAGGCTATTTGTAAAAAGCTGAAAGGGAAGAAAATTTTAATATAAATCTCCTTCAGCAAGGCTGAGTTGAATAAGGCCAAATTCACTGTTCAAATACATTCTCTGTTGTTACAGAAGCTTACAGTTAAGAGACAACCTGGCAAGTTCAGGTCACACTTTTGTTTAACACGATTGCCTCACTTTCAAGTTCAGAGCTAACACTGAAGTACTTTAAATACAGATACTCTGAGTTACCCATCATTAATATCAGAGTTTAATGTGATGTATTCATAGATCTGTATGGTGATTTATTTTAGGCTTGATAGCATTTACAGGAATACACAAGGAATTTTACTCTGCAGGCTTTTTTTCATCTATCTACTGTGTTTCGTATTACATTTTGTCAATGTTTTCCTGCCTCTAGGCTGTGAACAACTTCAAAAATGGAACTGGCTACACAAAAAGGCTCCATAAGCTGATTCAGCAGCAAAAGCAGCAGCAGCCGCCACCGCCACCCCCTCCACCACCGGTCATGACTCTTACACCTCCTGCTGCTCTGGTGAGTGCCGCTGAACTTCCTAAATTTTCCTCTCTGTCAGTTAGCAGTTTGTTGGAAGAGAAGGTAAGTTTTATTTCCACATACGCAGTGCTTCATGCGTTTCAGCAGAGCTCATTGTCCCACTGTTTTCATTGGTTCACAGGGGAACAGGAAGGCCCAAGAGCGCTTTTCATGCGTCACTGGCCAAGAAGCACAGCGGAGCAACTTTTGGAAGGCAGAAAGTGTGCTTGTCATCGATACGTGTCAAGCTTTGGAAAATACCCCACGGTACCACACACCTCTTCTTCTGCTTCTGCTTCTGCTTCTTCATCTTTTCCTGCTTGTACTTGTACTGCTGCTTCTCCATCTTCTTCCTCTGCTTCTACTTCTTCTTCTTCTTCCTCTGCTGCTTCTTCCACTTCTTCTGATTCTTCAGCTTCAGCTTCTTCTGAGTCTTCTGCTTCTTATTCTACTTCTTCTGCTTCTTCTTCTGCATCTTTAGCTTCTTCTGCTTCTTATTCTTTTTCTGCTTCTGCTGCTTCTCCCTCTTCTGCTGCTTCTGCTTCTGCTTCTCCTTCTTCTGCTTCCGCTTCTTCTTCTTCTCCTTCTTGTGCTTCATCTGCTTCTGCTTCTTCTGTTTCTTCTGCTTCTTCTGCTGCTGCTTCTTCTGCTTCTACATCTGGTTCTGCTTCTTATTGTACTTCTGCTTCTGTTTTTCCTTCTCCTTCTACCACTTCTGCTTCTTCTGCTTCTTCCTCTTCTTCTGCTTCTGCTTCTTCTCCTTCTGCTTCTTCGTCTTCTGCTTCTTCTGCTTCTTCTCCTTCTGCTTCTTCTGCTTCTTCTTCATCTTCTTAATCTCTATCTTCTTCTTCTCTCTCTTCTTCTTTTTCTTCTCTATCTTCTTCCGCTTCTCTATCTTCTTCTTCTCCTTCCACTTCTCTATCTTCTTCTTCTTCTGCCTCTATATCTTCTCCTTCTCCTTCTTCATCTTCATCTTGTTCTTCTTCATCTTGTTCTTCTTCATCTTTTTTATCTTCATCTTCTCTATCTTCTTCTTCTTCTGCTTCTTCTGCTTATTCTCTATCTTCTTCTTCTCCATCTTCTACTTCTCTATCTTCTTCTTCAATTTCATCTTCTTCATCTTCATCTTTTTCCTCTTCTACTTCTCTATTTTCTTCTTCTTCTTTTCTATCTTCTTCTTCTTGTTCTTCATCTACTTCTTCTTCTCCTTCTTCTTCGTCTTCTTCTTCTTATTATTCTTATTCTTCTTCTTCTTCGTCTTCTTCTTCTTCGTCTTCCGCTTCTTCTCTATGTTCTTCATCTTCATCTTCTCCTTCTCTATCTTCTTCTTCTCGATCTTCTTCTTCTTCTTCTTCTCTATCTTCCTTTTCTCTATCTTCTTCTAAATCTTCTCTATCCTCTTCTTCTCTGTCTTCTTCTCCTTCTTCTCTATCTTCTTCCACTTCTCTATCTTCTTCTTCTTCTTCTTCCGCTTCTTTATCTTCTTCTTCTACTTTTTTAACAATTTCTTCATCTTCTTCATCTTCTTCTTCTTCTCTATCTTCTTCTCTTCTTTTCTATCTTCATCATCTTCTCTTCTTATTTTCTATCTTCTTCTTCTCTTCTCTTCTTCTCTATCTTCTTATCTTCTTCTCTATCATCTTCTTCATTTTCATCTTCTTCATCTCTATCTTCTTCATCTTCTTCATCTATATCTTCTTCATCTTCTTCATCTCTGTCTTCTGTATCTTCTTTCGCTTCTCTTCTGCTTCTCTGTCTTCTTTCGCTTCTCTTCTGCTTCTCTATCTTCTTCTTTCGCTTCTCTTCTGCTTCTCTGTCTTCTTATGATCTTCTCTATCTTCTTCATCTTCTTCTTCATCTTCTTCTTCATCTTCTTCTTCATCATCTTCTTCTTCATCTTCTTCTTCATCTTCTTCATGTTCTTCATCTCTATCTTCTTCTCTATCTTCATCTTCATCTCTATCTTCTTCTTCTCTATCTTCTTCTTCTCTATCTTCTTCTTCTTCTTCCGCTTCTCTATCTTCTTCTTCTACTTCTTCTTCTTTAACAACTTCTTCTTCTTCATCTCCTTCATCTTCTTCTTCTTCTCTATCTTCTTCTTCTTCTTCTTCTTCTCTATCTTTTCTAAATTATTCTTCTTCATTTTCATCTTCTTCATCTTCTCTATCTTCTTCTTCTCTATCTTCTTTTCTATCTTCATCAACTTCATCTTCTTCTCTTCTTATTTTCTATCATCTTCTTTTTCTTCCTTTCTCTTCTTCTTCTCTATCTTCTTATCTTCTTCTCTATCTTCTTCTTCATTTTCATCTTCTTCGTCTTCATCTTCTTCATCTCTATCTTCTTCATCTTCTTCATCTCTATCTTCATCTTCTTCATCTCTATCTTCATCTTCTTCATCTCTATCTTCTCCTGTATCTTCTTCTTTCGCTTCTCTTCTTCTGCATCTCTATCTTCTTATGTTCTTTTCTATCTTCTTCTTCTTTATCTTCTTCATCTCTATCTTCTTCTTCTCTATCTTCATCTTCTTCATCTCCTTCATCTCTATCTTCTTCTTCTCTATCTTCATCTTCTTCATCTCTATATTCTTCTTGTCTATCTTCTTCTTCTTCCGCTTCTCTGTCTTCTTCTTCTTCTTCTCTATCTTCTTCTTCTTCTTCCGCTTCTCTGTTTTCTTCTTCTTCTTCTCTATCTTCTTCTTCTTCTTCCGCTTCTCTTTCTTCTTCTTCTTCTCCTTCTCCTTCTTCTTCTTCTTCTTCTTCTTCTTCTTCTCTATCTTCTTCTTTTTCTTCTTCTGTAACTTCTTCTTCTTCTTCTCTATCTTCTTCTTCAACTCTATCGTCGCCTTCTGTATCTTCTTCTTTCGCTACTCCTTCTTCTGCTTCTATATCTTCTTCTTGTTCTTCATTTTCATCTTCTTCATCTTCTTCTTCATCTTCTTCATCTCTATCTTCTCCTTCTCTGTCTTCTTCTCCTTCTCCTCTATCTTCTTCTTCTTCTTCTTCTTCTTCCACTTCTCTTTCTTCTTCTTCTTCTTCCACTTCTTCTTCTTCTTCTTCTTCTTCTTCCACTTCTTCTTCTTCTTCCACTTCTTCTTCTTCTTCCTCCACTTCTTCTTCTTCTTCTTCCTCCACTTCTTCTTCTTCTTCTTCCACTTCTTCTTCTTCTTCTTCCACTTCTTCTTCTTCCTCCACTTCTTCTTCTTCTTCTTCTTCTTCCACTTCTTCTTCTTCTTCTTCCACTTCTTCTTCTTCTTCTTCCACTTCTTCTTCTTCCACTTCTTCTTCTTCTTCTTCTTCTTCCACTTCTTCTTCTTCTTTTTCCACTTCTTCTTCTTCTTCTTCTTCCACTTCTTCTTCTTCTTCTTCTTCTTCCACTTCTTCTTCTTCTTCTTCCACTTCTTCTCTTCTTCTTCTTCTTCTTCCACTTCTTCTTCTTCCACTTCTTCTCTTCTTCTTCCACTTCTTCTTCTTCTACCACTTCTCCTTCTTCTTCCACTTCTCCTTCTCCTTCTCCTTCTTCTTCTCCTTCTTCTCCTTCCACTTCTCCTTCTTCTCCTTCTTCTCCTTCTTCTTCTTCTCCTTCTCCCCCTCCTCCTCTTTCTTCTCCTTCTTCTTCTTCTCCTTCTTCTTCTTCTTCTCCTTATTCTTCTTCTCCTTCTCCTTCTTCTCCTCCTTCTTCTCCTTCTCCTTCTTCTCCTTCTTCTCCTTCTCCTTCTTCTTCTCCTTCTTCTTCTTTTCTTCTTCTTTTCTTCTTCTTCTTTTTCTTCTTCTTCTTCTTCTGCTTCTCTGTGTTCTTCTTCTCATTCTTGTTCTTGTTCTTCATCTTCTACTTCTTCTCTATCTTCTTCTTCTTCTCTAAGAACTTCATCTTCTTCTTCTTAACATCTTCTTCTTATTCTCTAACTTCTTCTTCTTTTCCTCTATCTCCTTTTTCTTCTTCATATTCTTCACCTTCATTTTCTTCTCTTTCTTCTTCTTCTTCACTATCTTCTTGTCCTTCTCTATCTTCTTCTTCTTCTCTATATTCTTCTTCTTCTTCTTCTTTTGCTTCTTTATCTTCTTCTTCTTCTCCTTCTTCTTCTCTTTGTTCTTCTTCTTCTCTATCTTCTTCTTCTTATTCTCTATATTCTTCTTCTTCTGCTTCTTTATCTTCTTCTTCTTCTCCTTCTTCTTCTCTTTGTTCTTCTTCTTCTCTATCTTCTTCTTCTCTTCTCCTTCTTCTTCATAGTTGTCACCTTCATCTTCTCTATCTTCTTTTCCTTCTTCTTCTCTATCTTCTTTTTATTCTTCTTCTCTATCGTCTTCTTCTTGTTCTTCTTCTCTATCTTCTTCTTCGTTTTCTCTA